>NC_066566.1:923506-946006 GCF_024679095.1 Eriocheir sinensis | reverse complement strand
GGTGGAGACACAGGAGGAAGGTAAAGAGTTGGGGAAGAGGGAGGGAGAGGGAGGTAAAAGAGGGGAATAGAGGAGATAGGCGAAGGTAAGGGATATGAAGTGATTGGTGTAGGAGAAGGAAGAGAAGTGAAGGGAGAATGAGGAGGCACAATGAAAGGTAAAGAAAGGGTGGAGGAGGAGAAGGAGAAAGAATGGGAAGAATGGGAAAGGTGGAGGCAAAATGAGAAATGAATGATGTTGGAAGGAGGATGAGGAGGAGAAGGAGGAGGAAGGGATGTGCCAAGTGTGAGGGGGAGGTGTTTCAAGGGAAGGTGTGTTGAAAGTGAGGTGTCAAAAAGGGGGGGAGGGGTCTGTCAAGGGTGTTTCATCGATACTTAAATAATATATTGTCTTAATCTCCTTTCACCTCCTCCTCCATCATCTCCTCCTCCTTCTTCTTCTTCTCCTCCTCCTCCTCTTCATTTTATCACTCGACATCATCCTTGAACATGACGCAAAACTATTATCCGCCATTCAGAAAAAGAAGGAAAGAAGAAAATAAAAAGATCTATTGAGGAAGGTCTGCTGTTGTTTGTTCTTCCTTTATGTTCCCTTTGAAAGTTCTCTTCTTTTGTCACTCGCAGAATTTGGAAGCACTTAAAAATAAAGATGACACAAGAATAAAATACACGTCAATTACAACGTTTCTCATCAAAGTGTACAAACTAATGATCAAACAGCTGCCTTCCCTCACACACAGCTGATCAGGACGTCACAAGGAGGAGAGAACATTCAGGTTGCCATTTTCAGACGCTGCCGCCTCTCAAATCAACTAATTCCGAAGGTCTAAAAGGAGATCAGTCGGGTCCTAATGAGTGTTCTTTTAGCTTCATGGTACAGAGGAAGGATCGAACTACCACCAGGCTCATACAACTACCCCTGGGAACAGCGTTGACAAATTATCGTATTCTGAACATTGCATTTATAATTTTTAGGCTCCAAGATTGTCATACCCACACAAATAACGATAGAAAATTCAAGTTATCGTAAAACGGTTGAATACAGATGGCTTTCGTTTTTTTTGCTAGAGTTATCGGTCAAAAACTACGAAAATGCAATGCCATGTGTACGATATTTTGCCTGGGAATGCTTACAACTCTTACGAAAGCCTTGTCGAATATGTGAACTTGCTGTCGATGTCTTATAAGGACGGAGCAATGTGACCGGAAGAAACTACACACCGTTCAAACAAACTAAGAAGATAAGCCACGCCCACTAAGCTTAATGAGTGTTCTTTTAGCTTCATACTACAGAGGAAGGCTCGAACTACCACCAGGCTCATACAACTACCCCTGGGAACGCTTACAACTCTTACGAAAGCCTTGTCGAATATGTGAACTTGATATCGAAGTCTTATAAGGACGGACAAATGTGACCGGAAGAAACTATCCCCCGTTCAAACAGACTAAGAAAATAAGCCACGCCCCCTGAGCTTAACAACCACCAATAAGACGAGATTCTTTTTCTCTTTATCGTCTTTATTTTTTTGTATTTGGTTCTTTTATCATAGATTTCTTGTTTCTTCTTTTCCTTCAGTTTTTTCCTCCTCTAAGTTCTCCTCCTAATCCTCCTCCTTTTCGTTTTAGTTGTTTTTCTTCTTTATCTTATTTTTTCTTATTCTGCTGTTTCTTCTAGTTATCGTTGTTTTCTCCTCTTCTAAGTTCTCCTCCTTCACCTCCTTCTAGCTTTTCTTTTCACTTATTTTTCTTCATTATCTTCTTTTTTCTTATTCTCCTGTTTTCCTCTAGTTATCGCTCTGTTAGTGGAGGGACATCACAGGCAAAGAAGGGTTATCAAACTCCGCCAAGGTGCTAATACAAAGAGACTCGGAACATGCTCTTGGACAAAGGTGACGAGGAGACTTAAGTGCCGCCGCTCGCCTCTTCTGGGAATGGAGACGCGCAAATGGAAAAAAGTTGTTGCATGAAGACAAGTAGGAGATGGAGGGAGGGAGGGAGGAGGGAAGAGCAGGGAAAAAAAGTTAAATAAAATAAATGTGAAGATGAGATAGTTAGTTGTTGAATATGAAAATGAAAGTTATTGAGAGAGAGAGAGAGAGAGAGAGAGAGAGAGAGAGAGAGAGAGAGAGAGAGAGAGAGAGAGAGAGAGAGAGAGAGAGAGAGAGAGAGAGAGAGAGAGAGAGAGAGAGAGAGAGAATGTGGGACTTGGATTCTTTAGAATGCATCAAACACAAACATATTAATTCTCTCTCTCTCTCTCTCTCTCTCTCTCTCTCTCTCTCTCTCTCTCTCTCTCTCTCTCTATATCTCTCTCTATCTATCTCCTATTCAATCAGTTATCCTTGTGTGTGTGTGTGTGTGTGTGTGTGTGTGTGTGTGTGTGTGTGTGCCCCAGGTGAGGTTATCGACACACGCCCGCCAGGTCCACGAGAGGCAGGTGATGGTATCGGGGCGCCTTGTATTGTCCCGAACACACGGCGCCGCGCCCAAGAATCCTGATGGCGGAGATAGCGGGCGACGATCTGATGGGGCGAGGAGGGGAGGAGGGAGGGAGGCGTGACAGAGAAGGGTGCGAGAGAGAGGGGTTATAGATTGATACATAGACCACTACTACTACTACTACTACTACTACTACTTCTACTTCTACTACTACTACAACAACCAGTACAATACGGAATGGGTGAAGTGAATAACGTATCGATATAGAAAATAAGATCGGTAATTATATAGAGATGGAAAAGGGAGTGTTTATGAAGGAAGAGGAGAAGGAAAAGAAGGTGGTGATGGTGGTGGTAGTGGTGGTGGTGGTGGTAGTGGTGGTGGTGGAACATAGAGAAGAGAATGAGAGGAGGAGGGAAGAGGCGCATGACGGGACCCACTATAAAACGCTATCTTCTCAGAGCAGAGGTGTGTGTGTGTGTGTGTGTGTGTGTGTGTGTGTGTGTGTGTGTAGCACCTGCAGTTCCTTACGTGAGATAGACGCGTGAACACCTGGTTGAAGGGTTGAGGGAGGATGGGGAAGGGGTTGCGTGGTTATGGGTGAATAGTGCGGCGTGTGTCAGTGGGCTGGGTCGTCTGGTTAGAATGCTGCTGCTGATGATGAAATAAAGAAGGAAACAAAGAAGGAAGGAAAACAGGAAGACTACGAAGAACAGCGAGTAAAAAAAGATGAAAAAATGGAAAAGAAGATTAAGAAGCAAAAGTGAGAAAAAAGATAATGATGATAAGAAGTTAGAGTAGGCTGAAGAAGAAGAAGAAGAAGAAGAAGAAGAAGAAGAAGAAGAAAGAACAAGAGGAAGAAGAGAAGAAGAAAAAAAAGAAACATTAAAGAAAACAAAATAATAATAGGTGACATTGATAATAATAACAATGTCGATGAAAATAACAATACTAATAATGATAATAATAACAATAACAATAATAACAACAAGAAAGTAAGAAGAGGAAAAAGATGAGTGATTAAAAAGAAAAAGAAGAACAAATAATAAAAAAAAAGAAAAAGCAACAAAATGAAACAAGAGGAACGAGAAGATAAAAAAAAAAAAAAAAAAAACGAAGATGAAGCGGAAGAGGAAACAGCTTATCCATCAAGGGGACCAAGAATATGTATGGGAGGGGGGGGGGGAGGGGGGAGGGGGGGGGCGGTCCTAAGCCCAGCTCCCGAAATCGACCGACGTGTGTGTGTGTGTGTGTGTGTGTGTGTGTGTGTGTGTGTGTGTGTGTGTGTGTGTGCTTCAAAGAGGTGGATAATAGCTACGAGGTGCACATTTTATATTTCATGAACGTCTTAGGGAAAAAAAAATCATGATCGGGTACAAAGGGAGAGACGGAGATAAGGAGAGAGAGAGAGGGAGGGAGGGTGGAGGAAGGAAGGGAAAGATGAAGATACGAAAAGAGAGAAAAAAGAAGGGAAAGGAAGATGGGCTGGGAGGAAGGGAGAGAGAGAGAGAGAGAGAGAGAGAGAGAGAGAGAGAGAGAGAGAGAGAGAGAGAGAGAGAGAGAGAGAGAGAGAGAGAGAGAGAGAGAGAGAGAGAGAGAGAGAGAGAGAGAGAGAGAGGGGGGGGGGGAGGGGGGGAGCTGTGTGGTCATCTTAGCCAATAACACACACCATCTATCTCCTCACCTCCTCGACCGACGCCTCCTCTCCCATTCGTCACAGGAGGAGGAGGCGGAGGAGGAGGAGGAGGAGGAGGAGGTGAGTAGGGGTTATATAGCGTAAACTTGGGCCTATAGATGTTGGTATCCCTTCATCATTCACGCCTTTGTATATACGAATAGTTAGTGGCAGACGGAGAGGGGATAAAAAATAATAAACGATTGAAATGTTGAAAGTATAAGGGAAGTGAAAGGGAGTAAGAAGAGTGTTACTGAAGGATGACTGAAGTAATAAAGGAGATGAATGATAGAGACAGAATAGTTGATGACATACTGAGGTGAAGACGAAACAGTGAAGAGAAAGAGGAGGATTCTGAGACGACGAGAAATCAAAATATAAACAAAGTGGCTGGACATTGAAATAAGAAGTACGGTACATTGCGTATAGATGTTCGTATCCCTTCATCATTCACGTCTTTGTATATACGAATAGTTAGTGGCAGACAGAGAGGGGAGAAAAAATAATAAACGATTGAAATGTTGAAAGTATAAGGGAAGTGAAAGGGAGTAAGAAGAGTGTTACTGAAGAATGACTGAAGAAAACAAGAAGAGAAATGATAGTGAGAGTATAGTTAATAACATACTGAGGTGAAGATGAAACAAAGTAGAGGATAAGGAGGATTCTGAGGCGACGAGAAAACAAAATATAAGAAAAGTGACGGACATTGAAATAAGAAATACGGAGAATAAAGTAAGTAAGAGGAGTTAGGCAAGATGGAGGAATAAAGAGGAAAAATAAAGGAGGAAAACTATATAATTATTGTTGACAGTTGATGAGGTGGGGAAAAAAAATAACTGAGTATAAAATAGATGCACAAATAAGTATATATAAAGAGCAGGAAGGATGGACGGAAGAGAGAAGAGAAAAAACAAAAGAAATGACTAAAAAAAAGAAAGAAAAAAATATCACAAGAAAATCTAAACACACACACATACATACATACATACATACACACAAACAAACAAAAAAATAGTGACAACAACAACAACAACAACAACAACAACAACAACAACAACGCGTAGCAGAATGTAGACATGCATTATTTAATTATTTACCTATGTATGTATATATGTATGCATGCACCTATGTATGTATGAATGTATGTATAAATTTATGTATTATCGAGCTCATATAAGTCAGATCCTGTTATAAACTAGGAAGAGGAGGAAGAGGAACAAGAGGAGGGAGAGGAACAAAGGGATGAGAAGAGAGATAAGGAGAATGGGGAAGAAGATAGAAGATGATGATGATGATGATGAGGAGGAGGAGGAGGATGATAAAGATGAGGAGGAGTAGGAAGAACAAGGAGAGCAGAGGGAGAGTAATGAGATGGACGGAGAAGAAGGACAAGGATGAGACGAAAATGAAAACGAGGAAGAGGAAGAAAATAAATAGTACCAGTAAGACGCAGAGAGAGAAGACAACGACGACGAGGAGGAAGACGAGGAGAACGACGAGGACGTAGAGGATGAGGTAGAGGAGGTCGCTCATTTAACTCATTCACGTAACTAACTGCTCTTTCTGCCACCTCTTTGGATTCTTTACAGGAGCAGCGAGTAGCGGGCTTTGTTTTCCTTTATTGGTTTCCTTTTTTCGTGTGCCCCTGTGCTGTCTTCTTTGCTTGAAAAAACACAAACAAAAAAAAAAACACAGGTGAAGTAATTAGTGTATACCTGCGGCTTACTAATTGGCGTGCGAGGATTTTATGGTGCATTATCGGGAGTACTTTTAACTGCCGGGAAGAGGAAATACCTGTTGTCAATTACGCAAAGAGTCGGTGCGGAGAGCGGCTCGAGGCGGCGTCGTACTTTTGTTTACTTAATCTCCGAAATTATTGCGTCGGGACATTAAATAAATCTATTGTCTCTATTATTTAACTTTTTTTTTTCTCTGAGGTGCCTGGAGTGTTGTTGTTGTTGTTGTTGATGGTGGTGGTGGTGATAGTAGTAGTAGTAGTAGTAGTAGTAGTAGTAGTAGTAGTAGTAGTAGTAGTCTCTCTCTCTCTCTCTCTCTCTCTCTCTCTCTCTCCTCCCGTCATCCCTCACATCTCCTTCACTCTTCGCCTTTCACTCCTTTCCTCCACTCCTCCTCCTCCTCCTCCTCCTCCTCCTCCTCCTCCTCGGTCCTCTTCCTCCAACCCATTAATCAAGGCCTCTCTCTTCCCTCCATTCCATATCCCCACTCCGCTAATCTACCAAAGGCCTCCTCCTCCTCCTCCTGCTCCTCCTCCTCCTCCTCCTTCTCCTCTTTCACCCTTCCTCTAAGACAGTGTTGAACCTTCTCTTTCCTGCCCTGTCATCTTTTTTCTCTCTCTCTCTCTCTCTCTCTCTCTCTCTCTCTCTCTCTCTCTCTCTCTCTCTCTCTCTCTCTGTCTCTGTCTCTGTCTCTGTGTGTGTGTGTGTGTGTGTGTGTACCTTTTCTTCCCTTCATCTTCTTTAAGCTTACCGCCCTTCATCTTTCATCCCTTACTTTACATTTTTCTCCCTTCCCTTCATTTTTCATATCTTCTTCTATTGCCCTTCATCCTTCTTTTTCTTTGGTCTGCCGTTCTTTCCTTACCTCCCTTCATCCTTTTTCCTTCTTTTATTATCCCTTCATTCTTCTATCCTGCTGTCTCCTTTGTTGTAAAAAAAAAAAATTCTCTTTAAAGCTTGGTTCTTCCTTCCTCTCCCTTTCTTCCTCTTCCTTTCTCTTCCTCTTCATCTTCCCTTCGTTTTATATTCCCTTCACTCTCCCGCCGTCAGTCTTAGGTCGGCACTGTTAGAGTCCTCCTTCCCCAACATCAACTATTTCCACAGACCAAAAAGGAGATCAGTGAATTCTTATGAGTGGTCTTTTAGGTTCATGGTACCGAAGAAGAGTTAAACTACCACCAGGGTCATAAAACTACACCTGGAAATGCCCCAAACTTATACGAAAGCCTTGTCAAATGTGTGTGTGCTTGGGCGAAATGTTTAAGAGTATGGCCGTTAAAGTTTTACCTACCCTTCCCTCGCCTCCCTTTCTTAACTCTCCCGCTTTTCCCATTTCTTCCTCTTCCTTTCTTAACTCTCTTGCTTCATCTTTCCTTTCTTGCACTATTTTCTTCCTCTTCCTATCATCTTCTTTTCTTGGTACTCTCCTCCTTCAGTGTGACTTTTCCTTTTTATTAACTTTCCTTCATTTCTCTTTCCCTTCCTTCACTCTATTGGCTCTTCCTTCATCTTTCCTTCCTCTACTCCTCCTCCTTTCCCTTCCCTTTCTTTAACTAGCTTTCTCGCCTTTCCCTCGCCAATCTCCCTTCCGCTTTCCTTCTCTTCTCTCATTTCTCTCGTTTATGAATCCCTTCCATCCTCTCTTGGCTTTCCCTTCCCTTCACTCTTCCCTGCAGCTCCTTTCTATGCCTTTAAACTAGCCAGCCTCCTCCTCACCCTCTCCCCTTCTCCAGCTTCCCGCCATCCCTCTCCGCCGCCCTCCAGTCGTCACAAAGCGGCGTGTTATTGCCCCCCTAACAGAACAGTATATTAACCCAGCTTGGCACACACACACACATATCTTGTTTGTGTTGCCGCTGATTGAATAGCCGAGATGAGACCGTACCACTCCATCCCCTACCCCGTTCTCCTCCTCCTCTTCTTCCTCCTCTTCCTGGCTGTCTCCATTTCTTCGTTTTCTCTCTCTCTCTCTCTGCTGCCCCGTCCTCCTCCTCTTCCTTCTCCTAGTGCCTGTCTCTCTCTCTTTCTCCTCTTCTCCTTTCTCTCTCCCCTCTTCCCTGTTCTCCTCCTCTTCTTCCTTCCCTGTTCCTCTTCCTTCACTTCCTGGCTCCCTTTCCTCTCTCTACCCATATCCTGTTCTCTCTCTCTCTCTCTCTCTCTCTCTCTCTCTCTCTCTCTCTCTCTCTCTCTCTCTCTCTCTCTCTCTCTCTCTCTCTCATGGTCTGTTTTCCTCCTCCTCCTCCTCCTCCTCCGTCTTTTCCAGTTCCTCTTCTTTCCCTCCCTTGCTCTCTTTCTCTCTCCCCTCTTTCTCTCCTTTTCTCTGCCTCCGTTCTTTTCGTTTCCTCCTCCTCCTCCTCCTCCTCCTCCGTCATAGCCTCCGCCTCCTTCTCCTTCTTCTTTTCCTTCTTGTTCTCCTTGTCCTATAATTTCTTCATTTTTTCGTCTTTTCTCTTCTTTATTCCTCTTCCTCTTTTTCCTCTTCTTCTGCCCTATCCTCTTTTACTTCTTCCTCTTCTTCTTCTTTTTCTTCTTCCTCTTCTCCTTGTACGTCTTCGTCTTCTCCTCCTCCCCCTCTTCCTCCTCCTCCTCCTCCTCTTTTTCCTCTTCTTCTGCCCTATCCTCTTTTACTTCTTCCTCTTCTTCTTCTTTTTCTTCTTCCTCTTCTCCTTGTACGTCTTCGTCTTCTCCTCCTCCTCCTCCTCCTCCTCCTCTTCCTCCACTATAGCAACACTCACGCCCACTTTTCTCCTTCTCTCTCTCGTCACGTTCTCTCCTCTCCTCCACACCTTGGGTTCAAAGTAGCCTTCCACCTGTCTGTCTGTCTGTCTGTCTGTCTGTGTGTCTTTCTGTCCGTTTGTCTGTCTGTCTGTCTGTGGTCTGTGTGTGTGTGTGTGTGTGTGTGTGTGTGTGTGTGTGTGTGTGTGTGTGTGTGTGTGTGTGTGTGTGTGTGTGTGTGTGTGTGTCTGTGTCTATCTGTCTTTCTGCCTGTCTCTATGTGTGTTTATTCTCTCTCTCTCTCTCTCTCTCTCTCTCTCTCTCTCTCTCTCTCTCTCTCTCTCTCTCTCTCTCTCAAACGAAATGAAAATGAAGAAAACGTTGAATAAATGCGAAAAAGAAATAATACACAAATAAAGTTAACAGCAGAAACGTTACAATGACATTTAGAAAGAACATGATTATTACCCTTTGAGCAAACCAAACACAGAGAGTAAAAATAAACAAATAACAAACAAGTGAGAAATAAAAACGAGTAAAACACTGAATACGGGTGAAACATAACACAACACATCATATCAGAACACAAAGGCAGCAAGCAGACGCGAAAGGTAAAAGCGAATGGATAGGCCTAGAAAAAATGAGGTATAGGAAGAGTATAAATGTGAGAGACAGGCAAAGAGAACATTAGACATAGGAGAGGCAGATAAAGAGAGGGTATCAAAGAGAGGTGAAATATAAAGCCTTTAAACCTGAAAAAATATATATAAGGTGGAAAAATTACAAATGGGAATGATGGGTGAAGGGAAAATAACATAGGGAGACACAATAGAAAAAGAAGGTTCACAGTGTATCGTAAAATATAACCGAAATATAAAGAAAAAAACTAAAAAAAATGTTAAGTTGAAAGATTACGAATATATATGATAGGTAGAGACAGCATAACACGGTAAGGCATCACAGAACGGGCAGGTAAACAGTGAGTCTTATGGATAGCCTGTCTATATACCTGTTACCTGTCTCAATTACTGGCCGCAAGGTGTTCTAGAGAGCCTCCCTTCGAGTCTGAGGCAAGGACGGGAAAGTGAGACGCCTTGTTGCTCGCGGCTTATAAAAAAAAGGAGGAGGAGGGCAGGGAAAAGATAGAGGATGTGGGTTTGGTATTGAGTGATCGACAGAAGGTTTGGCTCACGTATCCATCTTATTTCCTCGTCTCTTTGCGCTCTTCATCGTCTTCTTGTCACACGCAGACTTCATCCCACCCTTTGGCAATGTGTGTGTGTGTGTGTGTGTGTGTGTGTGTGTGTGTGTGTGTGTGTGTGTGTGTGTGTGGGAGGTGGGGGGTGGAGGGAGGAGAGAACAAGAGATAAAAAGAGGGGGGAGGGGGGGAGACAGTGAAAGATACACACAAAGCCTGACTGACTGATTGACTGGTTCACACACACACACACACACACACACACACACACACACACACACACACACAAAGAATGACTGGCTGACGCTGACTGGTAAAGAGCGCCAGACACGCAAACTGACAGACAGACACAGACTGACTGACGGACAGACAGACAGAAAAGGCCAAGTCCACTTAATAATTCTAACTTTAAATCCGTGAGGTGAACTTTGTGTGTGTGTGTGTGTGTGTGTGTGTGTGTGTGTGTGTGTGTGTGTGTGTGTGTGTGTGTGTGTGTGTGTGTGTGTGTGTGTCCGCCTCAGTGCTGACAAAAAAAATACTGGGTGATGATTCTTTAAAATGTTTTCGATACATTAAACTTGGAATTCGAACTTAATGTGAAAAAAAAAAGATCTCGTCGCGGATAATCTTTTTTTTAATTTTCCATTCTGTTCTTCTTTTATTTTCTTTTTCTTTTTTTTCTCATATTATTTTCTTGTTCTCATTGCTTTGTTTCTTCTTATTTGGTTTCATGTCTATTTTTGTTCTCTCTCGTCCTCGTCTTTTTTTTTCTTTTGTTTTCATCATTAACATCATTTTGCTTTTCTTTACTTTCTTTTTCTTCTTCCTTTTCTCATATTATTTTCTTGTTGTCATCGTTATGTTTCTTCTTATCTTCATCCATGTCCATTTTCGTTCTTAATTGTCCTTTTTTTCCTTGTTTTTACTCTTCTTCAATTTTTTCACTATTATCATCACTGCTTTTCTTCTTTTACTCTTTCTTCTTCTTCGATGGAGGAGGAGGAGGAGGAGAGGGAGATGTGCTTATTATAGTAATTTCACCACGTCAATCAGTGGCTCAAGGCGTCTTCTGCAGCTTGACGCAACAGACAGCGCGCATCCCAAACCTCAACTAATGAAAACTTGTGTAAAACTTGTTAGACGCCACGACGTTACCCGGAGAGACGATAATACACAAGGTTTAGTATTTCTTCTTCTTGTCCTTGCGTTCGTATCTCTTTTCCTTCTTATTTGTCCTACTTTACCTGTTCTTACTTTTCCTCATTTTCATTTTTTTCGTCACCATCTACAGCAGAAACCCAAGATGTTTTCCATTTTACAAGACGCATCAGACAACGTAAACGGTGTATCCCAAGGGTCAGTTGATGAAGGACTGCGTAAAACATGCAACACACCACGACGTTACCAGTAGAAAATGATATAAAACGTTCCACAGTGCCTCTTAAAACATGCAACACACCACGACTTCACCAGTAGAAAATGATATAAAACGTTTCACAGTGCCTCTTAAAACATGCAACACACCACGACGTTACCAGTAGAAAATGATATAAAACGTTCCACAGTGCCTCTTAAAACATGCAACACACCACGACGTTACCAGTAGAAAATGATATAAAACGTTCCACAGTGCCTCTTAAAACATGCAACACACCACGACTTCACCAGTAGAAAATGATATAAAACGTTTCACAGTGCCTCTTAAAACATGAACGTCCTTTGATTGTATAAGAAATTCATGCTTCCCTGGCCCTTGAATAAATGAAGCGAGTGTGAAAGGCCATGGGGAGGGAGGTCTGCTGAGCTCGTATTCCTTAAAAGTTAATCTGTTCCTTTTAAACACTCGCAGCGTGTCACTACCTAGGCTTTAGGCTAATCTTACAGTCCAATACAGCAAGTTCGTAAGCTCCCTAACCATACACAAAATACGACGGAATTCCTTGTATAGCTCTTGTGTTTGGCGTTGATATAAAAAGGAGGAGGGAATTTTAGAAAACCACACAGGAAATTTCTTTATTAGTGTCTGGTTTTGTGTAGAAAGAACAGATCATTGTGGTGGATATGGATTGGTTCGGGCGCTTACAACGATGACTGGGGTGGGCTGTCGAACTGGCCAAAATTTGACTCTTAAGAAGGAAAGTTTTGGTGGTTAAGTTTTAGCGGCTGGGGAAAGAAAGAGGACAGGGAATGAAAAAGGTGAATGCGAAGATAATAGAAGAGAAAAGAGATAACGGGTAATGAAAATGGTGAATGAATGGGACATGGAAGGAAAAGAAAGAGGAATAGATGAAGGAGCGAGGCTAGTAAAGAGAAAAGAGAGATAATAGAAAATAAAATTAGTGAACGAGCGGAAAATGAAGGCAAGGGGAAGGGAAACTAGAGTAAAGGGATTGGACAAAGTTTAGGGGGAAGGAGTTTAATCTAATGCAGAGTTAATTAAAAGAAGGGGGTGGTCAGTAGTGACATGAGAGCTTTTTGAGTCGCTAAATTAAGTTAAAAGTACAGAATTAATAGGCTACTGCGCTGCCCGGGTTCAAGCTTGTAAAATCTGTATGCAAGCTTTAGACTATTCCCAGCAACATAGCGTAACAGCTCTCGGCTACGTTGTGTTGCTGATAATCGTTAAGTATTGCAAACAGGCTTCATGAAAAACAGGTCCTGGTGCGTGGTAGCCTATTAATGTACTTCCTTTAACGATTTATGAGTGTTCTATAGCTTTTCCAGTCTTTCCTATGAGGTCGCTGTTCCTGCTACGCTGTCTCCATTTGCTCCTATCTCTCACGTCCTGTTCCTCCGATCGCTCCGCTGACAGTTCTTATTTTACGCCATCTGACCGTCTTCTCCTTGGTCTCCCTCTCTTCCTTCTTCCTGCAGCCTCCATCTCCAACACTCTTCCGGCCATGTGTTCCTCGTCTCTCCCCGTCACCTGTCCCTACCACAGTAGTCTTCAAAGCGACCCATTAGCGCTGGACTCCTGCAGTTCGGTTCTCTGCCTTTTCCCGTGAAGCTGGGTTACTATAATCGCTTCTCCTCGACTTCCTTGACACTTCTACCATGAATACGGGCCATCAAACCCTCTAAATAAAATAAAAGCATAACTCCTCGCTTATTCACCTCAGCTCCCGCCGCCTTCACCAAAGACAAGTCAACCTGAAATAGAAAAGTGACATGCGTTCCACTGTACTTACCCGATGTATACAATTCGCTAAGGCATGTACCGGCATAATGGATGGGGGACACTCTCTACGCAAAGACAAAAGCTAAATTAATAATACGATTGGTATTATAAGACACTTTCGCATATAACATTAACAATTTCTAAAGGTCAAAGAGGGGGTCAGTCGGGTTCTAATGAGTGTTTCCTTAGGTTCACGGTACAGAGGAAGGGTCAAACTAACACCAGGGTCATAAAACTACTACTGGAAATGCAAACCACTCCCACGAAAGCCTTGTCAAGTAGGTGTTCTTGGGCGGCGAAATGTCTTAGAATACGACCCTACAAATCACATCCCTCCACCCCTCCCCCTCGAACCGACCTCTGAATAATGTACCACAGGAAGAAATGAGTAAAGGAAAGTATGAGAAAGCAAAACACATAATTCATGATGGAAATTACTAACACAGAGAGGTAAAATGAAAATCAAAAGGTACGAATCGCCTTCCCCAGGATATAGACTTTGATTAATGTGCCGCGGGGGGAAAATTGGAAGAAAATAATCAAGGAAAGTGGAAATGCGTAATGGATGACGGATATATCTTCACAAAGGCAAACGTTATACTTCACAAAGGGAAACATGAGAATGAAAAGTGAAGTGCGAAGCTCCATACATATAAAAATACTATAACGACATACCACAACAGATAAAAAAAAAGAAGAGGAACTAAACTATAAACTGGAAGGCTGAAATTATCTACACAGACATATTTAGAATTAATGGTACGAACAGGCAAAAAAAAAAAGAAGAAAAAAAGACAAAATGTATCCCCTAAATAAAGAAAATACCAAGAAAACAAAACTAACAAACAAAAAAAGCCACTCTTGATGGGTTCCCAGTTACGTCAGAAGCTTATACGAGACTAGACTGAGTTAGCTTTATAAACAACAACAACAACAACAACAACAACAATAACAAGAAGAAAAACTCCAGTTATTTAACACAAAAAGACATAAAGACACAAAGACAAACACAAAGACATAACACATAAAGACATAAAGACACAAAGACATAACACATAAAGACACAAAGACATAAAGACACATAAACACATGACACATAAACACATAAAGACCATTGCAACACAAGTCACATGGGCCTCTTCGTGCACCGCTCAAGGCTCGAGACAACGGCCGCCCTACTCGGGGCATGAAGGTCTAACAGGAATATCAAGACCCACTAACTTGGCCCAACTGTGTCCATGCAGCGGCGACTCTCCGGGCCGGTGTGTGCTGCCAAGTTGTGGGCACCGATATGCACAAGTTTCAGCGAGTGCCTTCAGGGAACGCACACACGCACCCACATACGAACACACCTACACCCACTCACACACACACATCCGAGCACGCCGCCTGAACAACCTAAACTCCTTAACCTTCCAATAGCGTGATTTTATTCATCCTTCTTTCCCCAGTTCATTTTTCTACTTATTTCATCCTATTTCATCTTATCCGATCTTATTTTTTACTTTTTCTTTTTAATTTCTCTTATTTCTTCCTTCATTTGTCTTCTTATTTTGATTCCTCTCAAACTGGTATAGAATTTTCATAAAGGTTTCTGCCGGCGCCGTGTGACCATAGTTTTTGCGCTGCGTCGCGAGGAATTCCTACTTTTCATCCATCCCATTCCAATCGGGCCTTCCAAGCCTTGCAGTGGCCGCTCAAGGAACTCAGGAATGAAAGCCCGGCCGGCAAACACTCGAGGGACGGAAAAGAAACTCAAACTAAAACACGCGAGCTATCGAACATTTCTGGGGATGCAAAAATCAAGCCGGAGAGAGAGAAAGCGAGCCGCCGCCGTGTTGGGATTTGATACAGAGACGAAAGTTGATGTATAACTCAAGAATATTTATAACAATACTTCTCAGTTCGCAAAAGGGGGAACGGTAAGTGTATAGATGGATGTTTACTGTTATTAGCATTATTATTATCGCGGTGGCGGTGACAAACAGAAGCAGAAACAAAGACGCAGCGCCACACGGATATCCCCCAACCACACCAGTGCCACAGGGATATCCCCCAACCACAGAAAACTCTTATAACCTCCCACTCCACGAGCAGCAGAACGCGTGGTCGAGAGGTCTAATAACGCCTCTCGAGTGGTCGGACGAAGGGATTTAATTCTTCGAGGAGACACGAGTGGGGTTGCTGAGTGAGTAGGCGGAAGTCAAGGGCCGGCGGGGAAGGGAAAAGTGAGGCGTGGGACTCGAACTCTGGACGGCATAAAGGGAACGGAAGAGCCTCGGAGGTTATTGAGAAAAAGGGAATATACACCAATACGATGAGAGAGAGAGAGAGAGAGAGAGAGAGAGAGAGAGAGAGAGAGAGAGAGAGAGAGAGAGAGGTTATGATGTGTAAGAGGGGTTTGGTTAGGCTTATCAATAACACCCACCAACATGTTCTCCATCCCCTACTGACACGAGAAACAACATCGCGTAACTTAAAACAGAAATGGATTATCATGTGCACGCAGCTTAAAAGACTAGGCGTCAACGAAGGTGCCTCAAGGATACTAGGGCCAGTTTTACAGTGCAGAGGCCGGATTCATCAAACCACTTACGAGACCTGTTGATGGCAAGTCTTCTGCTGATCCTCTGTCTGCCTTGACTTCTAAGCGCATCAATCCCCCACGTCTCTGTACATCCCCTTAACTCTCCTCCACGGGGCCTTCGTCTCTCTCAGTAGGCTATTCTCGACCTCAAGTTCCATGCGTTCCTCACAGCAGTCCCGGCGAAGAGCAGTTGTGAACCAGATGGCACAAGAGCATCGTGAAGCGCACCGTTGCCAGATCGTCGTACTCAGAGCATAGTATTTACCGGTTTCTGACGCATAACTATTGCCAAGAAACATCAGGAATTAACTATTTTAACGATAAATATAAATGAATCTCGTTATTGGAGACCAGGAGACAGTTTTGAGGTCGGAAGTCGGTATATATAAGAGGCAGAGTACGACAATCTGGCAACGTTGGTGGAGCGTGTGTCTAAAAGTAAAATGCCACACTCGTCTTCAATATCCCGCGGTACTAGACATCGCCACACGCAGGGGGAGAGGGAGGGGAGGGGGGGGGGGGATTAAATCTAAAGTATCGTGCACCATTAGAGGAATCATCGTCCAATTAGCAAACTATTGATCGCCGTCAGGAGTAGAGCCACGTGTCCATTTTTCAGCCTTTCGTTCTTATCTTCCCGTTGTGATGAGTTCTACCGCGCGGAGGGAATTAATTGGGGCTGAAGGAATTATTGGTTTATTAGCATATTATTAATTGCGGACAGAGATAGTCACATGTCCCTTCCTTCCTATAGTGGCTGCCCAGCTATACGTACTCTTCCCTTCTTCTCAGTGCTGCCAGACCTTTCTTTCTCTCACCGAACTCCCAACTGCTTGCTTCCCATTCTCCTCCATATCCACCGTTCTTTCACTAATCCTCGATCTGTATCTTCTCTTTCCCTTACTCTCCCATTTTCTTTACTTCCTCATGTCCCTCCCCTTCCCTTTTTGTTTTCCTATTTATCCATACACAATCCATACACTAATCAGTCTTTTTTTTCTCCCCTTTTCTTTAGTATCCCTTTCTCCTTCCTTCCTTACATGTCCTTCCCTTTCAAGCACATTCTCTCTCTCTCTCTCTCTCTCTCTCTCTCTCTCTCTCTCTCTCTCTCTCTCTCTCTCTCTCTCTCTCTCTCTCAGAAAGGAAAGAACATGTAATTAATCACGCCCAGAACAATGCCCTTCCACGGGAGATGAGCGAATGTATGTGTGTGTGTGTGCGTGTGTGTGTGTGTGTGTGTGTGTGTGTGTGTGTGGGTGGGTGGGTGGGTGTGTAGGGGGGGTGTCAGCCATTGGTTTTAACAAGTTCTATAATACAACACTAAGTTAATAATGTAATACAGCGGCAGCAGAAAAGACACCAGGCGGGACAAACAATAAAGGAGAGAAACACAACACTGGCGATGCGCGAAGCGTGAGGAAATAGCGACTAAGGGGAGCTGGAAACAAAGAAGAATGTGTGATTGTTTTTTTATATCAGGGAAAAGCACTTATGAAGGGAAACATCTGAGGTGACATCGCCGACGGGAAAATGAAAACAAAGAAAACGAATCGGGAATGAAAATGAGAGGAAAAAATAGATATACTGATGATGATGAGAGACTTTTGAGGTGACAGACTAAAAGAACAGACAAAAAAGAATCATGAATTATAAATGAACGGATAAAAAATGAAAAGGAAAGGAAAAAAAATAGATACACTGATGACGATGAGAGACTTTTGAGGTGACGACTTAAAAAAAGAAAACAAAAATGAATCATAAATTAAAAATGAAAGGAGAAAATGACACTTTCAATGGGAGAAAAAAAAGCTGATGTGATATCGACGAAGGAAACAAACAAACAAAAAAAGAATGTATACACTGATGATGATGAGAGACTTTTGAGGTGACAGACTAAAACAAAACAAAAAAGAAACAAGAATTATAAATGAAAGGAGAAAATGACACTCACGATGGGAGAAAAAAAAAGCTGAGGTGATATCGACGAAGGAAAAAAAAAAATAGATACACTGATGATGAGAGACTTATGAGGAGACAGACTAAAAAAACAAAACAAAAAAGAAACAAGAATTATAAATGAAAGGAGAAAATGACACTCACGATGGGAGAAAAAAAAAGCTGAGGTGATATCGACGAAGGAAACAAACAAACAAAAAAAAAAATGTATCAGAAATTATTAAATGTCAAGGAAAAAGATATATTTATGATAGCGGAGGTCTGAAATAACAAAGACTTGACTCAGGGAAAAGGAAAACAAGGAAAAAAGATCAAGAATATTAAATTAAAGAAAAAAAAATAATGGTAGGAGGAATCTGAAGTAATGGAATAACGGAAGGAGAGAGAGAGAGAGAGAGAGAGAGAGAGAGAGAGAGAGAGAGAGAAAATGGATCAGGCAGGCAGGCAGGAGCAGCGAGTAGCGAGCTTTTTTTTATTGTTTCCTTTTTCTGTGCTGTCTCCTTTGCTGTAAAAAAAAAGTAAAAAATAAACAACAGGAATAATGCAATAGAAAAACAAGAGAGGTGACGGTGGCCGAGAGCGAGCGGATACTGAACGCTATCAAGGCCCTCGAGGGGAATCCAGTCTTTGGCACATGCTCGTTTGAGTTTCTCCTCGTCCTGCAGCAAAACTCCGACTTCCTTACCTTTTCCCTTTACGATCCGCCGTCAGATGCAGAGTTGTCGTGAGTTCTCTTGATACGGACACTTCATGAACTCCACAGGCTGCTGATCCTCCCCCTCTTCCTCCTCCTCCTGCACCGATGGAAGAAAAAAAGGAAACATATATATAGAGAAAGGAAAATGATTGGTGATGTTACAAGTGGGTCTTTCTGATTCTTCTTTTTCTTAAACATGTTAACCAGAATAATTAGTAGGAGTGAAATATACATAACAGAATGAGAGGGAATAAGATTGAATTCAAGTAGGTAAGTAGGTAGGTAGGTAGGAGGGTATCTAGTTAGGTATATATAGGGAAAGGGAAGGAAAGGAGGAGGAAGGTAAGAGAGAGGAACGGAGGAAGAGAGGAGAGAAAAGGGAAGAGAGAGAAAAGAAGACAGACCTCGATTGTGAGAGATAGATAGATAGATAGAGAGAGAGAGAGAGAGAGAGAGAGAGAGAGAGAGAGAGAATAAAGAACTATTTGCTAAGAGCACAAAATTTTATGACTCCCAACTCTTTCTCTCCCTTTTCCTCCTCCCACTAACACGTCTTCTCCATTCACACCTCCTCTCCAATCTTCCTCCTCCTCCTCCTCCTGCTTCTTCTCCTCCTTCCTGAACCAGAGCTGACTTTTAATAGGAGGGGGGTGCGGGGGGGTGAAGGGGGGGGGGGCGTGAGAGGGGGAACTTAGCAAATACTATTTTCTGCATTTCTTCCACACAAACTTTCAGGGTCCTTTTGTCACGTCTGGTCCTATCGGTTCTCTCTCTCTCTCTCTCTCTCTCTCTCTCTCTCTCTCTCTCTCTCTCTCTCTCTCTCTCTCTCTCTGTTACTTTTCTTTTTCTTGTTTGCTTCGTTTTCGTGGATTCTGTTTAGACTTCCATTTATTCTCTCTCTCTCTCTCTCTCTCTCTCTCTCTCTCTCTCTCTCTCTCTCTCTCTCTCTCTCTCTCACTGACTCGCTGACTCACCTGACGTCTCACACGCGCACTTAGTGTGTGTGTGTGTGTGTGTGTGTGTGTGTGTGTGTGTTTCCAGGGCGTCACACATTCTCTCTCTCTCTCTCTCTCTCTCTCTCTCTCTCTCTCTCTCTCTCTCTCTCTCTCTCTCTCTCTCTCTCTCTCTCTCTCTCTCTCTCGAATTCAAACCATCACACCAGTCACAAGCACTCACCAGCACTTCCTCCTCCTCCTCCTCCTCCTCCTCCTCCTCCTCCTCCATCGCCCATCTACTCAAAAAAGTCCCCCTTCCTTTCCCTTCCCGTCCTCAGCCTCCTCTCTCTCTCTATTCATTCCTCTTCTTTCCCTTTTTCCACTCTCAACACATCATCTAATTGACAAATAGAGATTCAAGATGGAAGGGGAGAGGGGAGGGAGGGAGGGAAGAGGGAAGAAGGAGGGAAAGGGAGGGAGAGAAGCAAGGGAGAGAGAGGGGTGGAGGAAAGGAGGGATGAAATACTATATTGAGGGTGAAGAGGGGAGAAGGGGGGGGGATGGGAGATGGAGGAAGAGGGGAGAAGGGGGAGGATGGGAGATAGAGGAAGAAGGGAGAAGGGGATAATTGAAGAGAGGTGAAGATGGGAGGGAAGAATGAGAAATAAGGGAAGGGGAAATGGAGAAGGGGGAGATGAGGGGAGAGGAGGAGGAGGAGGAAGAGGAGGTAATAAGGGGAATGTGAGATAGGGGCAGGGAGAGAATGGGAGAAATGGAGAGGGGAGTGGAAGTGAAGGGAAAGGGGGGAGGAAAAAGGGAGATGGTAGGGAGATGGGAGGAGGAGAAACTGGATGAGATAGAAAGAGGAAAAGGGGAAGTAAAGAATGAGGGGAAAATAGGTAGGGGTTAAGGGGATGGGGATTGAAGGGGAGAGTGGAATGGGAGATGGGATGGGGGTAAGAAAGATGGGGAACAGAGGAAAGGGAAGGAGGGGGTAAGAGGGAAGGGAAATAAGGGGAGAAGGGGAGGATAAGGGAAGGGAGATAAAGAGAGAAGGGGAGAATAAGGGGAAGGGGAGATAAAGGGAGAAGGGGAGGATAAAGGGATAGGGGTGATAAGGGGAGAAGAGGAGAATAAGAGAAAGGGGAGATAAGAGGAGGGGGAGAATAAGGGGAAAGGGGAGATAAGGGTAAAGGAGGGGATAAGGGTAATGGGAGATAAGAGAAAGGGGAGGATAAGAGGAAAGGGAGATAAGGGAGAGGGGGAGGATAAGGGGGAAGGGGAGATAAGGGAAAGGGGTGATAAACGGGAGATAAGAAGGGAGGGGAGATAAGGGGAGAGGGGGAGAATAACGGAGGGGGAGGATAAAGGGAAAGGGGAGGATAAAGGGAAGGGGAGGATTAGGGAAAGGGAAGATAAGGGAGGGGAGGAAGGGGTTGTTTGCTCCTGATTTGAAGACTCTAAACCCAAGCCATTAATTATGTCGTCTTCTTTTTCCTCCTCCTCCACCACCACCTCCTCCTCCTCCTCCTCCTCCTCCTCCTCCTCCTCCTCCTCCCGGGTGACGAGCAGAGTGATGGTGTGAATGGCTACCCTCATCATCCATCACCCACGTCTTCCCCTCCTCATTATGTGTGTCTAAGGAATTCTCTCTCTCTCTCTCTCTCTCTCTCTGTTACTTTTTTTTTTCTTTTTTCCTTTGTGGATTTTGTTAAGACTTCCATTTATTCTCTCTCTCTCTCTCTCTCTCTCTCTCTCTCTCTCTCTCTCTCTCTCTCTGTTATCAAGTTTTTAATGTCCGTTCTCTTTCTCCTTTATTATTTTTTCATTTTGTATTTTTTTCTCAGCTCTCGTTTTTTTTATTATTAGAAATGTAAATTGTGCTACAGAGATAGATAGACTGAGAGAAAGACACACACACACACACACACACACACACACACACACACACACACACACACACACAAGCACAAACACACAGACCCTCCCCTCCCCACCCCGCCCCCTACAAACACAACATCCCCCCCCCCTATACACTTTTCTCCCTTTGGTAATGGTTAGCGGGCGAGCAATATCAATTTGACGAACCCCCAACAGTGGGTAACCTTCGACTTTTATTGGCGCGGGGCATGGAGGTAGTAAAGTCAGGCGTGGGAGGAGGAGGAGGAGGAGGAGGAGGAGGGGAAGGGGTGGAGTAGAGGAAACAGTGGTGGTGGTGGTGGTAGTAGTAGTAGTAGTAGTAGTAGTAGTAGTAGTAGTAGTAGTAGTAGTAGCAGTAACAAGACACAGATCCTTCCGAAATTGACCCTCTCCTCTGCCAACTCCTATTATCCTTCACAGGGGAGTACTAAGGCGCCTTCCCTGTATAGTTAATGTTATGTTTTGTTTTTCCCCTTGCGCTATTTCCTATACTGCAAAAAAAAAAGTATTAATATCTTCACTTTTTCCCTCCTACCGATACTACACACATACATAATTATCGGGCATGCCATTATATATATTCCTTCAGTATCTTTTCTGTCGACGATTGTGTCTTTTTTCCCTTCATCGCTCTTTTGACGCGCGTGGCGGCCGTGTGTCACTTACCGGGAACATTGTTTTTGTAGCTACGAGGCGACGTAATTAATTGGTCGGTCGATGTATTCTTTGATCTATTTTTTCCCCTCTGTGTGTGTGTGTGTGTGTGTGTGTGTGTGTGTGTGTGTGTGTGTGTGTGTGTGTGTGTGTGTATATGAGAGGCGGTGGGCGGGGAAGGGAAGGGAAGGGAAGGGAATAACTACTACTACTACTACTATTACTATTACTACTACTACTACTACTACTACTATCACTACTACTACTACTACTACTACCACCACTACCACTACTACTACTACTACTAATAATAATAATAATAATAATAATAATAATGAAAATCAACTAACTATTGCACCCACCACCATCATCATCATCATCATCATCAATCACCACCTCCGTCATCACCATCACCGCCGCAGCCATCACCGTCATTAGTAGTGATTTACAATTGTTATTTCATTAAAACAACACAAAAAGAGCACA
Source organism: Eriocheir sinensis (assembly GCF_024679095.1). Taxonomy (NCBI): domain Eukaryota; kingdom Metazoa; phylum Arthropoda; class Malacostraca; order Decapoda; family Varunidae; genus Eriocheir; species Eriocheir sinensis. The sequence continues at coordinate 923,831 of NC_066566.1, read as the reverse complement.
CACACATCCCACGCGGGTACATATTGCAATTCCCGCTGCGTGTACGCGTGAACCGGTGAACTTCTTGCAATATTTTTCAATTATAGAAAGCAATCCGCGTAATGCACGTTTCCCGGAAGATAAAATATATAAATGATTCATTATAACTTTATTTTACGACACCCCTTTTCTTTATATATATGCAGGAACACCATTCGCTCTCACTATACGGCGAAAGCATATAAATAACAGATGATGGCCGGCGGACAGGGAGAAGGAAAGTGTGGTACGTTATAACAGATACAGCGAACTCATTGGAGACGGAGTTATAGTCGTGCACGAAGCT
>NC_066566.1:826006-918506 GCF_024679095.1 Eriocheir sinensis | reverse complement strand
ACAGACAGACATAGCTTCATACCCAGACAATCTCTCTCTCTCTCTCTCTCTCTCTCTCTCTCTCTCTCTCTCTCTCTCTCTCTCTCTCTCTCTCTCTCTCTCTCTCTCTCTGTTATCAATCTATCTTTTCCTCCTCAATATTATCTTTGTCAGGATGCTCTCTCTCTCTCTCTCTCTCTCTCTCTCTCTCTCTCTCTCTCTCTCTCTCTCTCTCTCTCTCTCTCTGTCTCTGTGTATCTCTCTCTCTCTCTCTCTCTCTCTCTCTCTCTCTCTGCAGGTAAACACGGAGGAGAATGATTCCCAGCACAACGAAAGACACCTTTACGCCAACATTTCCCGCCGCCCCAATTAAATTAATGACCATTGCACGCACGACGAGCGGCGGGAAAAAGGGCGAGCGCGTCCGTCAGGTGTCGGGTCTCGCCTCACCTGAGTCACATTTATCACCTGCGTCCGCTGAAGAAACCCGCGCGCGAATATCAGCCAGGTAGTGTGTGTGTGTGTGTGTGTGTGTGTGTGTGTGTTACTGGGCACGGCAATGTGTGTGTGTGTGGGGGGGGAGGTGGTTGTGCGTGGGGGGGAATGGGTGTGTGTGGGGGGAGCGGTCGTGTTTATGAGTGTGTGTTTGGTGGTGGGGGGGGAGGGAGGGGGGGGCGTGTTTGTGTGCGAGTGTGATTCTCAAAAAAAAAAAGTGTTAATTTAATTCATTGTAGAGTGTCAGCATAACGTTATTAGGACATTTCATAGATAAAATATAATAAAGGTAATTACTTATACCTATCTTTTTGCACAATAGGTAATATCTCTATTGCTACAGGCACAAAGGAATACAGTTGATTGACTTTTTCTACTACCACTACTACTACTACTTCTACTACCACTGCTGCTGCTACTACTACAACTACTACTACTACTACTACTACTACTTTTTTTTTTTTACATCAGAGAGTCAGTTCAAGGGCATAAAAAAGGCAACAAATGTGAAAAAAGACCCCTTCTACTACTACTACTACTACTACTGCTACTACTACTACTACTACTACTACTACTACTACTACTATTGCCATCACCACAACAAGCATCACCAAAGCTTCGTGGGACACTGATTCGATTTCGTGTTTGAAGTTTCACGAAATCAAGATGAAAGGACTTAACTCTCTCTCTCTCTCTCTCTCTCTCTCTCTCTCTCTCTCTCTCTCTCTCTCTCTCTCTCATCATAGCAGAGACAAAGTGCTCATCGTAAAAAAATAAGCTTATGATGACTCAAAAAAGAGAAAAGGTAAGTACAGTCTCAAGGGTATTGTTGAGTAGTGATGGAGGGAAGGAGGGAGAGAGGAAGGAAGGAAGGGGGGAAGGAAGGAAGGGCGGAAGGGAGGGCGGAAGGAAGGCAGGAAGGAAGGAAGGAAGGAAGGAGGCCGAGACTGTTGCTATTCAGAACACAACTTGAGTTTGTTGACAGTCTCCGGCAACCTCACGCATCGCCTCCTTTCCTTCCTTCCTTCCTTCCTTCCCTGATTCGCTCCCTTTCTCCCTTCCTTTCTTCCTTCCTCCTTACCTCCCTTTCTTCCCTTCCCTGATTCGCTTCCTTCCTTCTTCCCTTTCCTTCTCCCTTCCTTCCTTCCTTTCCTCCTTCCTTCCATCCTTCCCTTCCCTGATTCGCTCCCTTCCTTCCTTCCTTCTTCCCTTTCCTCCTCCCTTCCATCCTTCCTTTCCTCCTTCCTTCCCTGATTGGCTCCCTTCCTTCCTTCCTTCCTTCTTCCCTTTCCTCAACATTTCCTTCCTTCCTTTTCCTGATTCGCCTTCTTCCTTCCTTCCCTTTCCCCCTTCCTTAATTCTTTCCTTCCTTTCTTCCTTACTCTCCTTCCTTCCTCCCTATCCTCCCTCTCCGAACCTCTTCTTCCTTCTTTCTTCCTTCCTTCCTTTCCCCGTTTCCTCCTTGGGTTTCTTCCTCTCCTTTTTTTTCTCTCTCCTTAGTCTGTTCCTTTTTGTTTTTCCTCCTTTCCTCCATTCCTTCCTTCCTTAACCTATTGCTTCGTTGATATTTTTTTCCTTAATTTCTTTACGACTTTTCCTCCTTCCTTCCTTCCTTCCTTCTTCATCCTGCCTCGCTAAATCTCTTCTTCCTTTCCTTCCATACTTCACCTCCTTTCCTCCTCATCCTCCATGTCAATATATCTTGCTTCAATTTTTCTTTTCCTCCTTTATTAATTTCCTTTTTTCCTCCTCTTCCTTTCTCACGTCCCTACTTTCCTCCTTCCTTGCTTCTCTTCTTCCTTCCTCTTTCCTCTCCCCTAGAGCATTACTACTACTACTGTTACTACTACTACTACTACTACTACTACTACTACTATTACCACTACTACTGCTACTACTACTACTAAGACTTTTGCTAACACACACACACACACACAAACACACACACCTCCCCCCCCCTCCCCCCCAACATCCCTAACACTATTCACCCACTTCGTTAATCTCCCTGTTACTTAGTGTGTGAATCTTCTCCTCCTCCTCCTCCTCCTCCTCCTCCTTCCCTCATAACTCCTGCGGGGGCAAAATATCACCGGATTAATGAGTCGGAAATAAGTTAACAGCAAAGAACTAAGACAAACGTTTCGACTCATAAATTTCTTCTGAGGAACAGGGAAATGAGGCGGCCTGTTTTTTTTTTTTTTTTTTTTTTTTATTGTGGGGGGGGGGAGGTTGCCGGGGTGAGGGTAGCTGTGGGGTGGCTGTGGGGTGTGGGGGGAGAGGGGTGTGGTAGAGATTTACATGTGTACGTTTTCGTGTGTTTTCTTATGCGTACATGGTAAAGATATGTATGTATGTATGTATGTATGTATGTATGTATATAATGTATGTATGTATGTATGTATGTATGTGGTTTTTGGGTGAATTTGGTGACACGAACATGGCGGTGAAATAAAGAAGAAGAAGAAGAAGAAGAAGAAGAAGAAGAAGAAGAAGAAGAAGAAGAAGAAGAAGAAGAAGAAGAAGAAGAAGAAGAAGAAGAAGGAGAGAGAGAGAGAGAGAGAGAGAGAGAGAGAGAGAGAGAGAGAGAGAGAGAGAGAGAGAGAGAGAGAGAGAGAGAGAGAGAGAGAGAGAGAGAGAGAATGTCGGGATGATTTAAGAATTAATTATTTTTTATTTATTAAGGAGGAGGAGGAGGAGGAGGAGGAGGAGGAGGAAAAGAAGGGAAAGGAGGAACGGAAAATAGAAAAGAGGAATAAAATAAAAATAACAAAAATTAAATCCAAACAAAATCGAAAAAAAAGTAAGAAATATCCTCTCTCTCTCTCTCTCTCTCTCTCTCTCTCTCTCTCTCTCTCTCTCTCTCTCTCTCTCTCTCTCTAACAACGTCACATCACCGTCCGACGCTTGAGTGATCACAGCTTTGCCTCCTGTCACGTGGCCAAAGGGAAAAAGGGAGAGAGAGAGGGAGGGAGGGAGAGAGGGAGAGAAGAAAGGGAGGGAGGGAGGGAGAGGGGGAAGAAAGAGGGAGGTGGAAGGCAGTACATATATGGACACAATCAATTAGGAACTACCCCCCCCTTCCCTCCCCTACCTATCCCCTCCCCTCTTTTCCCCTCCCCCCAACCAGCAGGAGTTTGATAGCCGCTCCTCCTGCTGCCCCAATAAAGGGAGACAAAAGGTGAGGGGAAGGAGAGAGAAAGAGGAGGGTGAGAGGGAAAGGGAAAGGTACAGGGAGGGAAGGTTGGTATCACTCCTCACAATTTATTTTTCTCTTTATTAATTACGCTTTTATTATCCTTCATTTTGAGGGGAAAGGAAAGGGGAAAAGGTGAGGGGAAGGAAAGGGAAAGAGGAGGGCGAGGAAAGGGAAGGTACAGGAAGGGAAGGTCACTTTTACCCCTAACTTAATTTTTCTCTTTATTAACTATGCTTTTATTATCCTTTATTTTGAGGGGAAAGGAAAGGGGAAAAGGTGAGGGGAAGGAAAGGGGAAAGAGGAGGGTGAGAGGGAAAGGAAAGGTACAGGAAGGGAAGGTTACTTTTATCCCTAACTTTATATTTCTCTTTATTAATTACGCTTTTATTCTCTTTTATTTTGAGGGGAAAGAAAAGGGGAAAAGGTGAGGGGAAGGAAGGGGAAAGAGGAGGGTGAGGGGGAAAGGAAAGGTACAGGAAGGGAAGGTTAGTTTTACCCCTAACTTTATTTTTCTCTTTATTAACTACATTTTTATTATCCTTTATTTCGAGGGGAAAGAAAAGGGAGACAAAAGGTGAGGGGAAGAAGAGGGGAAGAGGAGGGTGAGGGGAAAATGAAAGGAATGTAAAGTTAATTTTAGTTACAGCAAATGAAAATAAAACTAATAAAATCACTCCACTCTATTTTTCACTGTCAAATTTTTACTTTTTTTTTGTTCCTGATATTCTTCTCGTCTCTTTATTTTTATTTTTATTTTTACTCCTTCCGTCACGTTTACATATTTTTCTCATTATTATTTCCATGTTTTTGCTTTAACCATCATGTCCTTTTTTATCTATATTCTCAGCGATCCATCACGCTTCTATTTCTCTTTATATTTCTCGCGTCGCATGAAGAACAAAGGAAATAATAATACAGTGTGGCAATATTAATACTCCTCTCGACTCTCATGCACTCCATCCGTCATGCTATCACATTCTTTTCACTCATTCTTTTCTCCTCATTTATATCTGCCATATGTGAGTTCGCGTTACATGAAGAAGTATAAGTTGGAAAGTTTCGTTTAGTCGGCGCAACATCTGTGGTCATATGCCGGAGAGAGACAGAAGGGGAAGGAATTATAGGAGAAGGGAACAGACCCCAGGAGACGGGACACAACCCCCGATTAATACCTGGTACCCATTCACTGCTGGGTGGACAGGGGCGTAGGGTATCGGAAAAGCCGCCCAAATTTTTCCACTCCGCCCGGGAATCGAACCCGGGCTCTCTCGGTTGTGAGCCAAGTGTGCTAACCACTGCACCACGAAGCCCCCAGGTTACATGAAGAACAATGTGAATAATGAATGCATATATGCCGGAGAGAGACAGAAGGGGAAGGAATTATAGAAGGGAACAGACCCCAGGAGACGGGACACAACCCCCGATTAATACCTGGTACCCATTCACTGCTGGGTGGACAGGGGCGTAGGGTATCGGAAAAGCCGCCCAAATTTTTCCAATCCGCCCGGGAATCGAACCCGGGCTCTCTCGGTTGTGAGCCAAGTGTGCTAACCACTGCACCACGAAGCCCCCAGGATACATGAAGAACAATGTGAATAATGAATGCATATATGCCGGAGAGAGACAGAAGGGGAAGGAATTATAGGAGAAGGGAACAGACCCCAGGAGACGGGACACAACCCCCGATTAATACCTGGTACCCATTCACTGCTGGGTGGACAGGGGCGTAGGGTATCGGAAAAGCCGCCCAAATTTTTCCAATCCGCCCGGGAATCGAACCCGGGCTCTCTCGGTTGTGAGCCAAGTGTGCTAACCACTGCACCACGAAGCCCCCAGGTTACATGAAGAACAATGTGAATAATGAATGCACTGTGGCAGCATTAAAACCACTCCTGTCTCTGTTTCGCTCTACACGTGGTTATATTTTCACTCATTTTCTTTTTATTTACATCTGACCTCTATTGCTCGGCGTCGCATGCGGTCTGAAAGAAAGAGATAATGATGCTTGATATCCTCTCTAAGCCTCTCGTTCACGCTGTCCTTCACGCTTGTATTCTTTTTATCTCGCTTTCTGACCCTCTCTTTAATCAGTTCTTCTCATTTAAATTTTCTTGTCGCTCGTGTCTCATTAAGGTAAAAGCACTAAGCCTATATCACTTCATCTGTCATGTTAATCTTTCTCCAGCATTTTGTCCTCTCCTTTTTTTTTAATCTATATTCGTCGTTTGCGGTTTCTTATCCTATGTGGTATGAAATAAAAGAGCTGTCTGTCGTAGTCAAGTGTATCACTCAGCCAGTCAACATGAAGCCTCTCCTCCTTTCAAAGACGAGGAATATGGTTTTAGCGGGACTCCCCAGTAAGACTCTCACCTCACACTACTCTAGCTCGAGGAGAGGACGCAAAGGATTGAACTGACCCTAAAACAAGACACCAGCTTTTACGATTGAACTCTGAGGACTGACTTGCAATAATAACAACAAAATAATAATAAAAAAATCACAACAAAAGCAACATCAATAACAACAACAACAAATACAGCGTTGCTTGTCAAACATCGTACACAGTTATTGGTTTAGCCAGACCCCGTTTTGTGATCACACGACGCACTGATGTACCAATTACTGTCATCGTCAAATGTCGTGGAGTACATTATAGCTCAAGGGAGAGAAAGTCCGCGGGCATTGTTTTAGACAGACAATGAAATAAATAGGTATAATACAATAGATAAAAAAAAAAATAGAAAGACAGACAAAGCATTCACAGACACGTACCAGAGAAAGCGCCCTCCCCCCCCCCCCCCCATACACACAATAAAAAATACATACAAACAAACATACAGGAACAGAAAAAACGCACTGATAAGCACACACTCACACACACACACTCACAAACACGTACCTAAATAAACACTCGAGAGCAAACTGAAGAAAGAAAACACACAAACACACAAACAAACACACAGACTGACGGCTCGAGGTGGCAGGACCAATCTAGTGACGGCGGCAGGGTCGGGGGTTGGGGGGGGGGGGAGGCATGGAAGAATAAGGAAAGGGAGGGAGAGCAAGAGGGGGTAAAAGAGGGAGGTTGGCAAGGGGTGGGGAAGAGTGTGTTAGCGCAGGCAGAGTAATGGAAGAGTTGAGGAAGGGAAGGGAAAGGTAGATGCAGGGTAGTGGAAGGGGTGGGCAGGGTAGGGAAGGGATACGGATGAGATAGGAAAGGCAGGGTGTGTGGCAGAGCTGCAAGGGACAAAGAGGTAGATAATGAGAGGTAAGATAGGGTAAGGCAGGGTAAGAATGAGGTATAATATGTGACAGGGTGGAGTAGAAACAGGGTGTGATATATGGGCAGGGAAGGGTACGGTATAGCAGGGATATGGATGAGATAGGAAAGGCTGGGTGTGTGACAGAACTGCAAGGGACAAAGAGGTAGATAATGAGAAGTAAGATAGGGTAAGGCAGGGTAAGAATGAGGTATAATATGTGACAGGGTGGAGTAGAAACAGGGTGTGATATATGGGCAGGGATGGGTAGGTATAGCTGGGAGGTGGTGGAGGACAAGTTTAGGGCGAGGCAAGGTATAGGTAAGGTAAGGCAGGGTAAGGATGAGGCAATATGGGACAGAGTGGAGTAGAAACAGGGTGTGCTTATATGGACAGGGATGGGTGGTGTAGCAGGGAGGTGATGGAGGACAAGTTTAGGGCGAGGCAAGGTGAGGTAAGGTAAGGCAGGGTAAGGATGAGGCAATATGGGACAGAGTGGAGTAGAAACAGGGTGTGCTTATATGGACAGGGATGGGTGGTGTAGCAGGGAGGTGATGGAGGACAAGTTTAGGGCGAGGCAAGGTGAAGAAGGGCGGTGGGGTAGGGGGCTTCACACTCCTTTACGAAGACAGTTCACATCTTTGAAAAATCCACCACGTCGAACCACACCTGTCATTGCTCTTTCTTCCGTCTTCAGTCAACCTCCCTCACCTTCCTCTCGCATCGCCCTTCCTCTCACTTAACAATAGACAAGCTCCTTCTTAGCTCACTTCGCCCACCTGTATAACCCTCATTCACTAACCTAACCCACTTAACTCACTACTTCTTAATTTTTTAACTCACTTCGCCCACCTATACATAACCCCCACCCACCCATCTAACCCACCGAACCCACTACTTCTTAATTTCTTAACTCACTTCGCCCACCTATACCTAACCCCCACCCGCTCACCAAACCAACATGACCTACTACAAAAACACGCTCTCCTCAACGCAGTCACCCAGCCCCCTTGACGATAAACAAACTCCTTAACTCACCGCGCCCCCTACATAGCGCCCAGACCCCCACCCCATCTGACCCACTACGAAAACATGCTCTCCTCAACGCAGGCATCCAGCCCACCAGCCCCCTTGACGATAAACAAACTCCTTAACTCACCGCGCCCCCTACATAACGCCCAGACCCCAACTCCATCTGACCCACTACGAAAACAAGCTCCCATTACCTAGTCACCCCCACTCCCGCGCCCCTCTGATAGTCTTAATTCACCGCCCCTCCTCCCTCCTGCCCGCCTCCTGCCCTGCCACGATGGACGGTCCGCCCTCGACGCCTATTCAGAAGGAACGCGAAAACTTTCCAACCAGTGACGAAGGTGACGCCGGGGCTGCAGGAGGAGGAGGAGGAGGAGGAGGAGGAGGAGGTGCATAAGTCGCAAGGGAAGTGAGAGACCAGTTTAAAGGCTCGAAAATAAGACCGTGAGAAGTGAGGAAAAAGAGTTTGTTGTTGACTATGAACTTTGCATTATTTCCTTGTAGTTATTACGTCTCTCTCTCTCTCTCTCTCTCTCTATCTATCTATCTATCTTTCTATCTATATTCTGCACGATATTTTATTCTCTCTCAAAACAACCTCGACCTTCCATGTTTCTACTGTCATTATTCTATTATTTTATGTTTATATTATTTCCTCCTCCTCCTCCTCCTCCTCCTCCTCCTCCTACTACTACTACTACTACTACTACTACTACTATTCCTCTCCCTCCTCCTACTCCTCTACTTCCTCCTCCTCCATTCGCTCGCCTCTCATCAGTGTTCGTCACATAATTAGTGTCACACATAAAATAGAAAACTTATTCGATTCTTCGCTTCATTCCTGAACAAATAAAAAAAAAATTAAAAACAAGAAAAATATCCTTGTCTGTCTGAATGTCTGTGCATCGGCTTGCCTCTCTCTCTCTCTCTCTCTCTCTCTCTCTCTCCGCGGTCAGTTCACGCGCCATTTGCCGTCAATAATGAGCAGGTGACGACCACTCCACACACAGGTGAGCCGAGTGGTAATTAGCGGCGGCCAGGTGACAGCACGAGAGAGAGAGAGAGAGAGAGAGAGAGAGAGAGAGAGAGAGAGAGAGAGAGAGAGAGAGAGAGAGAGAGAGAGAGTTAACAATTAGGAAGTGACTGTCATGTCCATCCTTCCTGTCACATATTATCTATCATTTTGTTTTCTACTTATATTACTATTTATATTCCTAATACAAGTACCTGCACTACTACCACTACTACTATTACTACTACTACTACTACTACTACTACTACTACTACTACTACCACTACTACTACTACTACTGCTACTACTACTACTACTACTACTGCAATAATACTTACAAAATGATAACTATTTTCTTAGGCTACATTCAAAATGATTTGATTTTTCGAAAACAGTTTCCCGGTCCCTGGACACACACACACACACACACACACACACACACACACACACACCATTTGGTCCTCTTTAGTTTGATTGCTTTTGACCGACCGTCTGTGCTCCCTGACCCCCATTGCTCTTTGCCCCCCCCCCCTCCCCCCATCCACCCCCGCCTCCAATTATCCAAGTGGCAGAGAGCGTGGGATTCAGGAGGAGTCGTCACCGTTGTCCATGAAAATTTACTCCCACCTGCCAGTCGTGAGGGTGCACATATTCTGTCTCTCTTCCTTCTCTTCCTCTTTCCCTTAAATTTTCCTCTTTTTTCATCTCCTTCTTTAATCATTCCCTTCATTTCGTTTTTTTTCTCTATTTTGCTTTTATTCCTTTCTATACTATTATTATTATTATCATTATCATTATTTTTTTATTATTATTACTATCAGATATATTTCTATATTTCACACGAGAAAATGGTTGAAAATGGAATGTGTGTGTGTGTGTGTGTGTGTGTGTGTGTGTGTGTGTGTGTGTGTGTGTGAGTGTGTGTGTGTGTGTGAGAGAGAGAGAGAGAGAGAGAGAGAGAGAGAGAGAGAGAGAGAAAACGGACGGATAAAGACGGATACACACACACACACACACACACACACACGACGGCCAGACAGAGACAGACAGACAGGCAGGAAGAGACACAATGATTTAATTTGGTACAGAAGACGAGAGAAAATTAGCAGAGAAGGAACTACAAAAAGGGTCCCGAACAGAAAGAAGAAGAAGAAGAAGAAGAAAAAGCAGAAGAGGTAAAAGATAATGAATGAGGAAGAGAAGAGAAGAGGAGGATAAAGAAGATGAAGAGGAGGAAGAGGAGAAGGAAGAGGAACAGGAAGAATAAGAGGAAGAGGAGGAAGAGGAAGAAGAGTAGGAAGAGGAACAGGAAAAATAAGAGGAAGATGAGGAAGAGAAGGAGGAGGAGGAGGAGGAGGAGGAGAAAAAGGAATAGAAAGAGGAAAAGGAGGAGGAGAAAGACGAGAAGGAAGAGGAGGAGGAGAAAGAAGAGAAGGAAGAGGAGGAGGAAGAGGAAGAGGAGGACAGGATAGGTGCCCCATTATATTAGATTGTTCTCTTGACCAGGACACGAATAATATTGACAGGCGAGGGGAGGAGGAGGAGGAGGAGGAGGAGGAGGAGAAGTCAGTGGGGATGGAAGGTGATTGGGGGGGCTTTACTTTAGCGAGATAGGGAGGGAATGGGAGGGAGGGGAGGGGGGAGCATTACCTGACGGGGGAAAGACACCAGCCGAAGTTCCCAGAGTGCTTGGAAATGGGTGGGGGGAACGGTGGGGAGGGGTGATGGAAGGGGGCGCAACGAGCAAGGGATTGAGGTAGCCAAGGGATGATGGAAGGGGTGTGTGTTGGTTTTAGATGGAAGGTGATGGGAGTGTAGTGGAGGGAAGGGGGCTGACTAGTATATGGAAGGGGATTAGGTGGAGTTATGTGAGTGGGGTGGTGATGGATGGGTGAGGTAATGGGAGGATAGGTGATGGGGGTAGTGGAGGATGGGGACGTGATGGTAGAAGGGAGGGAAAGGGGTGGACTTGTAGTAAATGGGAAGGGGAAGTGAAGAAGTGATGGGGAGGAATCGAAGGGGGGGGGGGGTGATGTGCTCTCGGGATGGAAGAAGGTGATGGAGAGGAAGTGTGAAGTTGTGTAAAGGGAAGTAATGGGGTTGTGTCTTGCGTAATGGGATAGGGGAGAGTGATGGAAAGGAAAGGAAAAAGGGGTGGGGAGAGGAGGGGAGGAAGGAAAGGAAAAAAAGTGGTGGTGGTTGGGAGAGGAGGAAGGAGAGGACCGAGGGGAGGATGGAGACGGAGGGAAAACATGTGTGGTAATGGGATGTTCTGGGTTGAGGAAGAGGTGCTGGGTGTGACGGAGATGAGCACCGAGGCAACGCGCGTCTATATCGTACCTCTCTAACTTTACCTGTAATGGAGGGGGAGTGACTGAGGTAGAAGATTTAAAGGCAATTCACACAATCACTTCCAATGTTTAAACACTCAGTGCCTCACCAAACTATCTACACACACACATCACCATACTTAAGACGCGCAACCTCGCCTTTAGCCTCCAACTTCATTATGCAAGAATCGGTTACCAGCTCAGATCCTTCACCCTCTCGATTGCCAAACTTAAAAGACACACTATATGCATTCTATTTTCTTTCCCGATTTTATCTCTGGTTTTTCCTTCTTTCCTTAAACTCTCCTAAAGCCTCGGTATCTGCGGGCCTTCAAAAGTTTTAAAGATTTACTCCAAATGTTATTCTTTTTAATTCCTTCGAGCGAGAGAGTAAGATTGGCGGTTATTTGAGAGAGAGAGAGAGAGAGAGAGAGAGAGAGAGAGAGAGAGAGACCTTTACAAGCAGTTACTAAACCTATTGCAAACTAGACGGCAGAAAGTGAATCCAAGTCAGTCTGATAAAATATAAAAAAAAGTAGTTTAATGGAGGCTTCTCGGATTAGTTTGCTGTATACTTCACTGAATACACTGCATAATAGCCTATCGTTACCGTCTCTTCTCTTGGCAATTATTAAAAAACAGCCAATGCAGATAAGCGGTGGCCGAAATAATGGTGAATAAGAAAATATAGGAACGGAAAAAATTTAGATTAACTGGCGCGATCCATTTCTGACACTATTAATTTCTGGGTGAACTTTTAATTTCACGAATAGCTACTTGGCTGCTTAGGTAAATATCTCTAACTTCACCTGTCTCACAACGGCGGAAATGGTTGTACAGAATGATGGGTGCTACTTTGGTATGCGATCTACGTAGCCATGTTATCTATAAGAGAATGATGAATAGTACAAGTCATATAATGTTAAACTCCCCAGTGCGGCGGGTGTGAAACTAGATAAATACGTTGTTAACAGGGGGTGAACCTTTTTAATTTTACAAGGAAGCAGCTCAAGGACAAAAAGAAAGTAACAATGAGAAAAAAATGACTGCCAAACACTGACCCTATAAAGAGAGATCATAAGAGTGGCCAAAAGAGAGGTCAATTTCGGGAAGGGATAACTGATGGCTTGGTAGCGTCTAGATTAAAGTTTACTATGGTTAAGTTTAGCAATTCATCACTTAATGCACACCCAGAAGCCTATAGTCGCTGTCCGTTACTAGCCTCAGGTAATATAGAACCACCTGTTGTAATTAATGGATGGCGTGGTGGGTTCTTGAGTTTCCCGTATACTTCACCATCTAACAAGTGCATATAATACAGATCCCTAGTTCCTGTTACATCTACAAGCAGTTATTGTGTTTGAAAGGAAGACCAAGAAGTAAATACGTCGTGGTCCACTAAAAGGTCAAAACATCTTTATTCAGTGCAGTCCAGTTCGTGGGTGTGATGACGCACACACATCGCCATACTTAAGACGCACAACCTCGCCTTTAGCTTATCCAACCTCATTATGCAAGAGTAGGTTACCAGCTCAGATCCTTCACGCCGATATTTTCTCCTACTTAACCAACTGCTCTTCTGCTACCTAATTGTACTCTACTAACCTTTAAAGCTCCCGGATATACATAGGAAAGTGTAGCGATCGATCTTTTTAACCTATTCCACAGTATTAGCAGCATTCTCAGGCCGAGTGGCTCCGCGGGTCCGCCAAATGTCAAAAGGTGTGGCGTTGCCTTTCCCCGAGCCACGCGCCCCGTCATTAGCCGTCACGCCGCAGCACTTACGCCCCTCGCAGGTGTCACGATGATAACCAGTAAAAGAAAACTTACCGTGGCTCCGTGACGTCCAAAACAGCACCGCCGTCACAACCACCCTCATGCACTCGACGCCGCAGACTCCTTCCTCCTGCCGGCGACGAGGCGAAGCAGTGAGACGAGGCATGTTTGGGTATTCTGGACGCGGTGACGAAGTTTAAACCCATAATATAAGTAATTCCTCTTGTTAATGATCTTCTATGTTATAAGTTCATCCTTCCAAACTAATGCTTATGTAACTCGTGCTTTCACACTGACCCTCACAACTTTATTTGGTTAGAAAAATAGAAGGTAGTTGTGTATCGATGAATCTGGCATCTCACTGCGGCCACTCGGATCAGCTGAGGGCCCGGCGTACCAACCCTACCGTGATGTGCTGTTTATTTAATTTACAAGAAAAATAGGACAAGAAAACACGGGCGTTCGTTGGAAAGAATGGACAGACAAGTAGATGCAGGTGTTGATAGAGTAAATGGAGTCTCAAAAGTATGTTTCACAGATTCACTACCACGGGCAAGTCAAGGAGAGGTTTGGGAACAGAGGCAGCTGTCAAGGTTATGAAGACTTGCATAATTATAGCAGTCACCAGGTTTCTTTGACGAGTAATTACGGTAGATGGCTTTGTGATGAGTAGGTGTTCTTGGCATTTGTATATGGGAAATGCAGAACGTACTGATATCGTTGAGGTAGGTACTGTAGTGGCGGGGTTGCTGTTTTCCTCCTCCTCCTCTACCTCCCATACTCCTGCCCCCTGCATGTCTCCTCAGCCGAAAGAACATTTTACTGACAATGTGAATATAAGCTGTAAATGAGTGCTTATATATATACTTACATGTTATTCTCGGTATACTGTAGCCTATTGAAGTATAGCCTACATTACCAAACAAAGCTGTCACCCACAACACTGTCTTGACCGCGGAAGGAGGCCACGTAGACGAGGGCATGCAAAAGCTTTCCGCGACAATGAACGAGTCTGGCAGAGGTTATCACGGCGCCCGCACAGTATCATATGAGAGTCGGCTGCTTCGGTCCACTCCTTTGCTCGACCCTAGGCACGGCACGAGTCACTTCAAATAAGCAACAAGTAACAAGTAACTTCATATCCTCTGAACTCAATATTTCTTTTCTCTCACACTAAATAGATACAATAGTTGCGTATATTTAAATGCAATTACAAAGACAGAGATAAAAAAGATTATTATTTCCGTACGTAATTTAAAACAATGAAATTTGCTTTTGTGACTGTTATAGACCATACTGTATATCTACTGACATTCTGACTGACATTATTGTTGCAGTAATTATAGAACACATTTTTTTTTTTAACATTTCAGCGTGTAACCTTTTAACGGGTAAAATACAGCAGGTGTTCAGTTGTTCGTTGTATTTCACTTGCCTCGTGGCGCAAGGAACATACGTGTTACCTGTTTTGGTCGATGCTCTTTGAATCTGCCTGAATGAGCCAGAGTGACCTAATTAATCTCTCAGGTGCAATTGTGCTTCCATGAAATTGTTAATGAGTGGTCTGTTTTGTCCCATTTCTCCTTCGTCTCTTGCCTATCACCGCATTGACCCAAAAAACGCCTTTCTATAATGATGATGATGATGACGATTATAATGATGATGATTACTATTATTATTATTGTTGTTAGAAACTGCTCTTCCTTCTTCGACAACTACAATTTTTTTCCTTTTCTTTGTTTTCTTGCAGCAGAAGGACAGACAAAGGACCAAACCAACATCGATTAAAAGAAGCTTAATAGACTCACTCTTTTAGTTATTGTTCGTGTTTATTGAGTGCCTGTACTTACTGGTTTACTTTATTTTACTACCGAGGGAAACGGGCCACGAGTAAGAACCAAACCCAGACGAAGTTAGAAATAAAAGGCCTACTCAATATATTCTCTTGTTTTTGTCAGTGTTGATGAGTCCATATAATATATAATTCGTTTATCTAAATATTACTACAGAGGGAGGCCTACCAACACGACCCAAACCGAGAGACCGTGAAAAAAAATGGCCTAATCGATATACTTACTTGTTTCTGTTCATGCCTACAACCTCTTTTATTTAATTCGTTAACTCAATTTTACTACATAAGGAGACATGAAAGGGATAAAAGAATGAAGATGCTGACGAACTCTTAAATTAGGAAGTTGGATAGCATAAGGATGAGCATAGGTTGCGAGTTTTGTGAAGGAGGACTGTGAGAGAGGCAGGGAGGGACGCAAGCAGTTAGAGGTTCATAAAAGGAGTTAGCATGAATTAAGTGGAAAATAAAGACCTAATAGTTTTACTCACTCGTTATTGTTGATATATTTGAGGCCATTTATCTATTCCGTTCGCTTAATTTTACTATAGTGGGAGACAGACCAAGAGGAAGAACCAAACCGAGAGATTAAGTGAAAATAAGCGTGTCCTCTAAATTTACAAATCTGCGTGGATCCATTATGTAGCGCGACCTTCAAACGTGACCAGCGCGTGAGTGGCGGCGCTCCTTCACCGCCGCCTCCCGCTTGAATTGTTAACACCGGCAGTCCACCCCGAGTTTACTTTTTTCTCTTTTTACCCTTTAAAAATGAGTCGAACTTAAGATCCATGAAGCCTGAATTGTATGTCCCTACTTAATTTCGCGACTACGTATGAGCCGTCTAATTTTTTTTTTCTCGTTGTTTTATCTTTTTTTTTTTCTTTTTACCCTTGAATAGTGAGTGAAATTCATGAACCACAAACGGAAGACATCTCTGGTTTATTTTATTTTATGTTTGAATCGATCTTCGTGTTAAAAGTCAAAAAATATCCAGAAATCAAACTTGTGTAAATCAGAAATCACACACTCGTTGAAATAATGGAAGCTCTCTCTCTCTCTCTCGATGTCAAAACGCCCAGAAGCACCGACTTAATCCAGGGACTGTCGTCTTGTTTATCATCATCATCATCACTGTTGGGTAAGGATAATAAAGAACATCTGAACAAAATTCTTGTATTTCTCCATCTGCGACGTGACAGGGTAGAGGAAAGGAGTAAGAAAAGGAGGAAAACGAGAAGGGGGTTCGGGAAATGGACGAGGAGGAAGAGGAGGAGACGGAAGAATAGGAGGCGTAGGTGATGTTGGGAGAGGAGAGGAGGCTTGTGAACTATAGACTCCGCCACCTCTTTTATCCTTTCCCTCTTCCCTTTCCTCCTTTTCTTCTTAATCTACCTTCTAAGCCTCCTCTCACTCCTCCTCCTCCTCCTCCTCCCTGTCGCACATAATACCATACACAACTTTATTTTTTATGACTTTTCTTCACGACTTTACATATCGAGGGACGAAGCCATGGGTGTCCCTCCCCGGCCGACGGACACGAGGCCACGCGGCGGGTCTTTGGTTCAAGCAGACGCCCTACACACCCTTAAGACGCCTGCCTCTCCTTAGCTTGATTATTATGGTTACTTTTTAACAGGGAAGTTCCTCTATAGGGTTGTAAGGAGTAAACATTAAGGAAGAGGAGTGGGGTCCGGGAGAAATAAGACGAGTATAGTAAGAGGCATAAGAAGGGGTAATATAAGAGGGTTAGGTTATATGTACATGGGGTTAAATATACTCTTATAATATGGTTTAGAAGAAAGGGAGTCGATTAGTGTGAAAGGAAAGATAGATTCTGCGTCACTGGGAAACAATACAAGGAAGGAAAAGATGGCAAGGTTAAGTAAGATTAGGTTAGATTATATTAGGTTGTGATAGTATTTTTGTTATGTTAAGTTTTGTTTGAGTTAGGTTAGATTTGGTTACGAGAGGTTAGAACAGGTCAGGTTAAGTATGGGATGGAATGATGATACAGATGAGAAACAGGAAGGAAAGGAGAAAGGGAGCAAATACAGACAGACAGAGACAGAGGGCCACAGCAATCGATCGAGTCTTGGTGTGGCTGAGGAAGAACAAGTACAGTACGTGTATATATTTGTAAATGTAGGAAAAATAACAGAAAAGAAATGTTATAATGGTTTACAATGAACAAGAGACAAAGGGAATGATAATTGTATCTGCGATGACATTATTAGTACCATTATTTTTTTATTCTTCATAATATTATCATTATTATTATTATTATTATTATTATTATTATTATTATTATTTTTATCATCATCATCATTACCATAATTTTGATAATGCCATCGTCATCGTAGCGTTCACTCTAACCACATGTTCGTGCATTGTAAAATAGATAAATAGATAGACAAAGAGAAAAAATGAAGGATAGATAAAGAAAAACAGACAGAGACAGCAGAGAGACAAACCGACAGACTAACGGGTCAAACATGCGAACTGATTGGCAGGTGAAGAGAGAGATAAAGTCCGAAGGAAAAATAACAATGCAGAAAAATATAGACGAAAAACAGAAAGACACACAAAAAAAGGAAGAAAAAAAGACAAAACCTCGATTCGGCAGCATATTGAAAACTGCAAACAAACAAACAACCCCCCAAAAAAAAAAAAGTATATACCCCAAAACACTATACACTAAAACATTCCGCCGTGCCAATAAAAACAAACACCAGTAATGGGAGAGATTCACACGAGGACAAAAAAATAAAAGGAAGATAAAAAAACGATAGAAACTCGACTAATGGAAAAGTTACATGCGGACCACAGTTAATAAGGCCGATAACACCGATATTAAAGGGACTAACGAAGCGGAACGAGGAGAGGAGGGGAAGGGACGGGAAGGGGACGGGAAATGGGAGAGGGAAAAAAGGGAAAGAAGAGAGGGGAAAAGATACAGGGGAGGGAGCGGAAAAGTGAGAGAAGAGAGGATAGGAACAAAAGGAAAGGAGAGAGAGGAAATGGAAGAGGGGAGAAGAATGGGCAAAGGGAAAGGAGAGAGGGGAAAGGGATTGGGGAGAGGGGAAAGGGGAGAGAGGAAAAATGGGAAGAAGGTTAGAGGAGGGAAAAGGGAAAAGGAGAGAGAGGAAAAGGGTCAGGAGAGAGGAATAGGGGAATGGGAGAAGGGAAAAGGTTAAGAGAAGGAATGAGTAAAGGCATAATAGAGATGGGGAGAGGGATAAAGGAGGGAAAAGGGAAAAGGGTGATAAAAGAAGAGAAAGGGGAAAAGGAACAGAGGAAAAACTGGAAAAGGAGGAAGGAAAAACTGGAGAAGGAAAAGAGACAAAGTGGGAAAAGGTGGAAGGAAAAACTTGGAAGAAAAATGAAATGGGCGACTGGAAAGAAAAGAAGAAAAAGTGGACCGGGAAAAGGGAAAAGGAAAGGGACACGGGGGAGGAAATAAAGGAGAGGAGAAAGGAAAAGAAAGAGAGGGAAAGGTATGGTATAGGAGGCTGAGGAAGAAGACTTGGAGGAGGTATAAAGGGCTAAGGAGGAGGAGGAAGAACAGGAAAAAAAGGCTTATTTCAAGAGATAATGATTAAGAGTTGTCATTGTTGTTGTTGCTGGTGGTGGTAGCGGGTAAGCATTCATTCATCAGAAGAGCTACGAGTCTCCATATCCGTGTAAAGAAATAATGATAATGATAATAATAATAATAATAATAATAATAATAATAATAATAATAGTAATAATAATAACAATAATATACCGTAGTTTATTGGTGTGTGTGTGTGTGTGTGTGTGTGTGTGTGTGTGTGTGTGTGTGTGTGTGTGTGTGTGTGTGTGTGTGTGAACGCGGCCATTTCCCTCACATAATTGAGGCTTATTCAATTATTTATTACAACTGTGGTGGCAAATTGTCCATATTAGGGGATGTGAATGTGAGTAATGTTATACACACACACACACACACATTTACACTATGTGTGCAAGCGTAAGCGTTTGTTTGTTGTTTGTGTGTGTGTGTGTGTGTGTGTGTGTGTGTGTGTGTGTGTGTGTGTGTGTGTGTGTGTGTGTGTGTGTGTGTGTGTGTGTGTGTGTGTGTGTGTGTGAACGAGAGCGCAAAATGGTACATTGATTTTAATTTTCGCAGTTAGAGGATGTAAATTAATACGTACTGCAATATATATATATATATATATATATATATATATATATATATATATATATATATATATATATATAGAGAGAGAGAGAGAGAGAGAGAGAGAGAGAGAGAGAGAGAGAGAGAGAGAGAGAGAGAGAGAGAGAGAGAGAGAGAGAGAGAGAGAGAGAGAGATATGGGTGACAAATATGTTAAACAAACAAAAGGTGGTGGGGGGGTAGGGGCGGGAGGGGAGCGGGTGCGCGAGGGAGCGGGTGAGGGAGAGACTGAGCGAGTGACACGTGGAGGAGTGAGGGGAGAGTGACGAGGTGTGAGCTTTTGATAATATCTGCCCCCTCTGCCGCCTCCTTCCTCCTTCCATCACCCCTTCCCCCCTCGTCCTCGCCCCCCTCCCCCCCGCTGAAGAGGCTAAACACGGGAGGCTAAAAAAGGAAGCTATGTACAGACACAATGGAGTCAGTCACATCTTTGGGCTCCTCTTTGGTCGCTTCCCGGACCCTTCCGCTAAGAGGATGGAATATACACACTTTTCTCATTCCTCTTACGGCTAACACTACATACATACATACATACATACATACGTACAGTGATCTAGTCCTGGAAGTAACAGTGTATATATAGAATATTTTCTATAGTTTATATACGTGTATACTTGTTCATTGCTTCACTTTCACTACACGACTGTTTGTTTATACAAGTCACACACAGGGCGAGAGTCTGGCGCCCCGCCCCGCGCCTGCTCTCCACTAATTGATACGAAGAGTTTTGATTCACCTGAGCGGCTCCTCGGCTCCGCCTCCACCGCCGCGCCGCCGCTTCGCTTTAATGAGGCTGAGCTTCCCTTCAAGAGCGATGTGTTTGCGGCGCCATTCACGCCGCCCGCCGCCGCGCCACTCCAGCGGCGTCTTGGTGACTCTTGACGCCCCCGCCGCCGCCCGCACTCCACCCGCGAACTCATCAAAACTTCGCTAACGCGTTGCTCGCGGGTACATATCATATATATATATATATATATATATATATATATATATATATATATATATATATATATATATATATATATATATATATATCTATATATATATACATGACAGCCTGCATACATACACTCACGCCTGCAGGCAACCTCATCTAAATACAGTTCATGATATGTATATTGTGTACAATGACTTGGTGACAGTATAGTAGTATGTATCCTCGGTTGAGTCTCGCCTGCATGCCACACTCGGAGCCACCAGGCGGCGGCGGCGGGACCTGTGCCTGGCTGGCGCCCCGCGGCCAGGCGGCGAGGCGCGGCGGCAGGGGTCACCAAGGGTACAAGGAGGAAGGACAAGTGGAGACGATAAAAACATTACAGAGAAAGAAGACAATGAGTCGTATCACGAGCTTATAACAACAATGTACAGCGACAGGGTAGTAGTACTCGGGCACAGCGTAGCGCCGCGGGATATTCAGAGCTTACAGTATTTACTCCTCCCCTCATGCGAGCCTCCTCCTCCTCCTCTACAGCTAAATCTTCTTCCTCCCTCATCTCCTCCTCCCCTTTCTCCCATCCTCCCCTTCTCCTCCTCCGCTTCCAACTTCTGATGTCAGATATTTTGATATTTCATGCGTGTGTGTGTGTGTGTGTGTGTGTGTGTGTGTGTGTGTGTGTGTGTGTGTGTGTGTGTGTGTGTGTGTGTGTGTGTGTGTGTGTGTGTTTCTGGGGAATGAAACAAGGACAAGGTCACAAAGTAAATGAAATAAAAAAAGGAAAACGGAAGTAGGAGCAGAAGAAGGAGAAAGAGGAGGAGGAGGAGGAGGAGGAGGAGGAGGAGGAGGAGGAGGTGGAGAATGAGGATTCATACCGTATCTCTTACTCATTATCGTATAACACACACACACGCACACACACACACACACACACACACACACACACACACATACACACACACACACACACATTGGAATACGTCAGTAACATACAATCTTAAAAAGCATGAATAAAATCAATAATACCAACAGCATCCACAATAATAATGATAATAATAATAATAATAATAATAATAATAATAATAATAATAATAATAATAATAATGATAAAACTGTAGCATCTTTTTTAACAACACCATCAATATACTTCATCATTTTTCTTTTAATCCTCTTTCTGTTCTCTTTTCTCTTCTCTTTTCAACCTCCATCACTTTTTCCTTAACGCCACAATCACCATCATCACTATCTTTATCACCATCACCATCACCACATTATACAATCCCTCACCATCACCACCGCCGTCACCAGCATCCTCTTCACCATCCGTCTTCATCCCTCCGCCACACACGTCCACACCGTCACGCTTCACCATATCTCACCATCACTGTCCCTCTCCGTCCCCGCCCCGACGAGAGCCATCTGGTGGAGCACCGACTACTTATCAACTAATGTGTGGCGGCGGCGGAGCGGGAGGAGGTGGAGGAGCGGGAGGAGGAGGAGGAGATGTTGGGGCGTGGAGGCTGCAGGAGCGGAGGAGATGCTTCCCTCATGTGTCATCTCCGGCTTCATCACGTCTGTAGAGGAGGAGGAGGAGGAGGAGGAGGAGGAGGAGGAGGAAGAGGAGGAGGAGGAGGTGTATTAGTAGAAAGTTAGAATTAAATCATTATTGAGAGGTGAGGGGAGAGAGAGAGAGAGAGAGAGAGAGAGAGAGATGGACAAACAGACAGACAAGAGATGAAACAGAGCACAGAATCATTAATTAACAATAACAACAAAATCTACACACACACACACACACACACACACACACACACACACAAACAACCAAACAAAACAATCCAAACAACTTAACACTATTATCTCTCTCTCTCTCTCTCTCTCTCTCTCTCTCTCGCACCCTCACCGTGGCCGCTGGGGGGGTGGGCGGACTGGGGGACTGGGGGGGAGCTGTCGTGCGAGTCGTCCACCAGTTTCTTGTCGTTGTCGTGGAGGTTGTGGAGGAGGTGGTGGTTGAGGTTGTGGTTGTGGGGGTGGTCGTCTTCCTTGTCGTGGCGGGGACTCTGCTCTTTCAGGTCTGGCGGAGACAAGCAGCGTGCGTCAGTCAGGGGGGGGGGGGGAGAGGGAAGGCAGGGGAGAGAAGCAGGTAGAAGTTGAGCAGGGGTGAAGCAGGGAGAAGGATGAGGAGAGCGTGAGGAGGAGGTGGAAGCAGAGAGAGAAGGATTGAGGCAGGAAGAGGGGAGGAAAAGGCAGAAGGGGGAGATTAGCGAGGGAAGCAGAAAGTAGGGTAGGGTAAGTAAGGAGATGGGGAGGAGGAGGGAAGGGAGGAGAGGGTAACCAACGAGAAGGGAAAGGAGTTGAGAAGCAAGAAGAGGGGGAGAAGGGGAGAAGGAGGGAGAAGGGGAGGAGGGGAGAGGCAAGGAGAGGTAATGCATAGGAAAGGGGAGCAGGGAAAAGAGAAAGAAAAGGGAAAAATGATAGTTAATGATGACAAAAAGGGGAATCAAGAGAGGGAGAGAGAGGAGAAGAGGGAAAGTAGAAGGGGAAATGAGGAAAGGAAAGGGTTAAGTAGGTGGTATGGGAGGTAATGAGTAAGAAAGGGGAGCAGGGAAATGCGAAAGAAAAGGGAAAAAAAGGGGAATAAAGAGAGAGTGAGAGGAGAAGAGGGAAAGAGAAAGGGGAAATGGGGAAGGAAAGGGGTAAGTAGGTGGTATGGGAGGTAATGAGTAGGAAAGGGGAGCAGGGAAATGCGAAGGAAAAGGGAAAAAAATGATAAAAAAGGGGAATAAAGAGAGGGAGGGAGAGAAGAGGGAAAGAGAAAGGGGAAATGGGAAAGTCAAGGAAAGGAAAAACTAACAGGGAACAAGGTTAACTAGAGAAGGCAAGGGTAGGAAAGGAGGAAGGGAGAGAAGGAACGAATATCACAGTAAGGGGAGAAGGGGAGAACAGGGGAAAGGGGAGGGAGGATATTATCAAGGCAAGGGGAGAAAGGGGGGAGTTAATGGATATAAATGTTAACAGATGAGGTAAGGAGGAAGAGGAGAAGGCAGGGATAAAAAAGGATAAACGGAAAGGGAAAAGGGACGGGAGAAAGGGAGGAAACAGGGGTGGGGAGGTAATGGGGAGGAAGAGGAAGGGGAGTGAGAAATAGCAGGAAGGGTTTCAGTGGGTAAGGTAAGGGAGGGGAAGCATGAAGGTAAGAGGTCTCAGGATAGGCAAGGAGACATAGGGAGAGGAAGGTGGGCGATAGGTAAGGATGTAGGGAGTTAAGGTGAGATGGGGTGGTTATGAAAAGGCAGGGGGAGGCATGAAGGGAGGCAGGGGAGATAGGTAAGTATGTAGGGAGTTAGGGTAAGATGGGGTAGTTATGAGAAGGCAGGGGAAGGCATGAAGGGAGGCAGGGGAGGTCTGCAGCAAAGGGGAGATAGGTAAGATGGGGATTGGGGAAGCAGATAGGAGGGGAGAAGAGGATAAAGGGAAGAGGAGAAGAGAGGAAATGACATACTTGTGATAAAGGAGGACAATGGGGAAAGCAGAAGAAGGGAAAAAGAAAGGAAGGTGCCAGAAAAAGATGTAATTATGACAAGGGGGAGGCAGGGAGCGCAAGGGAGGGAAACAGAAAAAAAGGGAGACAAAAAAGAAAGGGTTATGAAGGTGAAGGGGAGACGGGAAGGGCAAGGAGAGAAGGGAAAGGGAAGGGGAAAAGGGAGAGGTGATGATGAGGAAATTCTAAGCAGGTGGACGGGAAAGTTAAAGGGAAAGAAAAGAGATCAATTAAGAAGAAAGAGCAGAGAGGGGAGAAGGAAGGGGAGCAAAACGAGTTAAGAGGAATTAATAGAAGAGTCATAAGCAGGTATACGGAGGAGGAAAGCAGGCAAAGAAGCAGGAGACGTAAGGTGGAGTAAGAGGAAATAAGGATAAAGAGAGAGATAGAGAAAATGAAAGTGGATGATAAAGTAAAGGGAAAACAGGAAGAGGAAAAGAAAAAGGAGAAAAAAAGAGAGAGAGGAAGCGAAGGAATAACCAGGGTGATAAGAGATAGAGAGACAGGGAGACATTGAGAGATGGAGAGGGAGAGGAAGGGAGACAAAGATGCAGGGTGATAGCAACAAGTAGGGAGGCTTGGAGGGAAAGGGAGGGAGGGCGAAAGGGCGGCAGAGGAGGTAGATAAGTAGGGAGAGTCTCGTGAGCAGTGATATGTCGTCTCAGGTAAGTAGGTAGATAGGTCAGTGGTTAGGTAGACAGGTAGGTAGACAGGTAGCGAGGGAGGGAGGGAGGGAGTAAGGAGAAATGAAATGGAAATAGACACAGAGGTTGAACGAGAGAGAGAGAGAGAGAGAGAGAGAGAGAGAGAGAGAGAGAGAGAGAGAGAGAGAGAGAGAGAGAGAGAGAGAGAGAGAGAGAGAGAGAGAGAGAGAGAGAGAGAGAGAGAGAGAGAATCAAGATAATTAAAGAAAACAGAAAAAAAGATAAAAGAAAAGTGTAGATGGTGATGGAAGAGAAGGAAGAAAAGAAAGAAAAGGCGAAGGAAACGGAGGAAGAGAAACAGAGAGATGAGGAGGAATTAGTGTCAGAGGAGGAGGAGGAGGAGGAAGAGGAGGAGAAGAAAAATGGTTTACGAAAGGGAGGAGAAACAGAAGAATGAATGTAGAGAGAGAAGAAAAGAAAAAAAAATAAGAGAAAAAACCCAGAAAAGAGAAGAGATGGAGGAGGAAGAGGAGGATAAAGGGTAGTGGGTATAACAGTAGGGGAAGCAGTAGTAGTGTAGGGTAGGGGGGAGTAACGCGTAGGGGGAGCAGTAGAGGGCGGTAGCTGTAGGGGGCGTAGTAGTAGTAGTAGTAGTAGTAGCAGTGTGGTAGGGGGAGGTAGGTCCGAACTTATGTACTCCAGTCGTATGAATCAGTCAGTCAGCCAGCCAGCCAGTGAGCTCCACCCAGTCAAACGTGTTAAGTCTCTCTCTCTCTCTCTCTCTCTCTCTCTCTGAAACACACACATAACTTCCATCACATAATACTATTCGGTACAAATACATCATCATAATCCCCTCTCTCTCTCTCCGGAGCACTCACCTTCGTTTTTGGAATTTCCGCTTCGGATTTCCTTGGCCTTAGGGGGAATGTAGATCTCTGTAACGAAAAGGGGAACGCTGATGAATAGAAAACGTGACAGGGGGCGTGAGGGCTGAAGGGGAGGCAAAGGAAAACGGTCAAGGCGAGTAGTCTATTGAAGGGGAAACTCTGCTACTGTGCCACGCCTCTATAAATCAATAGTAAGGGATGGTTAAGTACATATATATGCAAGGCAGTATAATAAAAGAGAATTAGATATAATGAAAGAATGCAGTGCACAAATTTGTTCCATAAAGTACCAAATGCCAATCCTGCGAAATAGCTCTTATTGCACCAGTGTGTTGAGCAACTCTTCTTCAACCTAGAAACATCAAAGAAAGTACAAAATGGACCTCGCTGCATGGTCGAAAATCACCTTGAGTCAAGTTAGCTTTTCTGCCTACGCGCTGAGCCGAGCATGGGTTTATAAGATAGCAATGCGCATTATTTAAACACCATTAATCAATATGAGTTTCAAAAAATCTTGAATCTCACGGTACAGAGCTTCTCACTTGGTTATCTGCCACTCCGTTATTGAGCCCAGGCACTATTTTTTTTTTTACAACAAAGGAGACAGCTCAAGGGCACAAAAAAAGGAAACAATAATATAAAAAAAAGCCCGGTACTTGCTGCTCCTAAAAAGAATCCAAAGAGATGGCCGAAAAAGAGGTCAATTTCGGAAGGAGAGGTGACCAGATACCCTCCTTTTGAAAGAGTTCTGCAGTATATATCTCGTTACTGGAATGTTTATGTGTCATTGTTCAACCAAAATTAATAACATGAGTTTCCAATGTTCTTCAAGCTGATAGCACCGTACTTGTTAACAATAGTATAGGAGCTAGTTACAAGACTGTTTGCCTTATTATCCAAACATTCTTCAAAATTATTTTTCACTGTTTTTCAAGCTGACAGTACAGTATATACATGGATATTTGTTGGTTGTAATGATTCCCTCTGATAAGACACTACTTTGGGGTATATTTCATGACAATACATAAAATTCTCATTGATTGCAAAGTTATCTCGGCTTAAAGTTCACCAAACATTGACTGTGATTTCTCATCTTTTTAAATGTCGCTCTGTACCTCACGGAAACAAGGTCCAGTGGATGCTTAACAAGGGTGGCATTAGAAGTCAAATTTATGGAAATCAATGCAGGTGAAAATTACGTATAAACAAAGTCATAGATCGATACAAACGAGAACATAAAAGAATGCAGTAAATGTATCAGTCCGGGTATACATGGAAACAAGCGTAATGAGACGGGTGAAGTAAATGCCGAGTGATGATTTGGCATGAACGTTGCAGACGGATGACAGAAAATAAAAGGAGCAAATGAAAGAATGGAGAATATGCATTACAATAATTAGAGGCATTAAAGGAGGTTAGATAAAAGTGCGATTAGAGGACTCAGTGATATTTGCTCGCGTCCAAGGTATTACGGAGCGCGACAACGGGTAATGGAAGAGAAATATTGATGAACGCGATGGAAAGTTTCTTCACGCGGGATTAAAAGGAACGTCAACACACACACACACACACACACACACACACACACGCAAATCAACAAACAAACAAATGACAGCTTGAGAGAGAGAGAGAGAGAGAGAGAGAGAGAGAGAGAGAGAGAGAGAGAGAGAGAGAGAGAGAGAGAGAGAGAGAGAGAGAGAGAGAGAGAGAGAGAGAGAGACGGACCGAGACAGGAAGGAAGTCTTAAACTGAGAAATTAAACCAAGTCGTTCTGTCCTTCCTCGGCCGTTTCCCTCTCTGTCTCTCTACACACACACACACACACACACACACACACACACACACACGGCCGGGCTCGCAACATGCTAGATTAGTAATAACTCGCTCTGAATCCAAGACCTTTGTTTCAAGTTTCTCTATCAAGTCCTCTCCGTATGGCTGGCGGGACAGGGGTGACAGAGAGAGCGAGAGCGAGAGAGAGAGAGAGAGAGAGAGAGAGAGAGAGAGAGAGAGAGAGAGAGAGAGAGAGAGAGAGAGAGAGAGAGAGAGGGTTACTATAATAATAATCACAGTTGGATGCATAGTAAACTTAAGCTCTCCTGTTTCTGTCTATGTGTTTTAACTTTTCCTCCACGAACAGTTAAACCAACAAGCCGTCTCTCACTTCTTTTTGCTATTCCTTCCTTTACTAAAAATCTTCTCTTCCTTTCGTAATAGTCTGCCTCTTCTTTATTTCCATTCCTTCCTTCTTTCCTTAGTTTTCTTTTTATTTTTGTTTTTCTTGTTCTTCTTTTTCCTCTTCTGATTTCCTTTCCTCCATTTCTCCTTCCTTAGTTTTCCTTTTCTCCTTCTTCGTCTTCTTGTTCTTCTTCCTCTTCTTCATTTCTTTCTCCTTCCCTCTCCTTATTTACTTCTTTACTTTTCTCTTTTTTCTTGTCTTCTTGTTCTTCTTCCGCTTCTAACTTCCTCTCCTTTCTTTCCTTAGTTTTCTCTTTCTCCTTCTTCGTCTTCTTGTTTTTCTTGTTCTTCTTCCTCTCCTTTATTTCTCCTTCCTTCCTTATTTACTTCCAAACTTTTCTCTTTCTTCTTTTCTTCTTGTTCTTCTTCCTCTTCTAACTTTCTCTCCTTCATTTCTCCTTCTCTTAGTTCTCATTCTTACTCTCTCCATCCTCCTCTTCTCCTTCTTACTTCCTCTCCTTAAGCTCCCCTTCCCTCTCCTTCATCTTATTCACACCCTCACCCTCGCTACCCTCTTCCTCTCCCTTCCCCATTCTCTTCATTAAATGCCAAAGCCCATCCCTTCAAGTTTAGCTCCCCTTCATTCCTCCTCTCCCCCCCCCTCAACCTTCACCTTCCCTTAGTGATATCGATTGCAGAAGCACCTCCAGACACGCACACCTGAGAGGGAAGGTGGACAGGTGTAAGGGAAAGGTGAGGGAGAAGGGAAAGTGAAGGTGGGCTGTGCTGGAGGAGGATAAAGGGAGGATAAGGTGGAAGAGAAAGGGAAGTAAGGATAAGAAAAGAAAACGGATTGCAGAGAAACTGGAGGATGAGAGGTACGAGGGGAAAGTATGAATGAAAAAGAAAGAGCTGAAGAGGAACTGGAAGAGGAAGTTGTGAAAATGAAAGTTAAGGAAAGCAAAGGATAAAAAGAAAAGAGGAAAGATTACCCAAGAAAAAAAAGTGATAGGTACAGGGATTGAGAGGAAGGGAGGGAAAGAAACATAAGCTGAGAGGGGGAAAAGGAAAAGGGATATGGTGGTGGAGGGCAATCATGGGGAGAGAGAGAAAAGGGTACTGAAGACGAGGGAGGAGAAATGTGGGTGGAGAGGGGAGAGTGAAGTGGAAGGAAGCAGAAGGGAGAGAGATGGAAGAAAGATGAAGGAAGGAGGTGATCTGAGGGCAAGCAAGGTGTGTCAAGATGAAGGAAAGGCAGGGGATGGAGGATGGATTGAAGGGAAGGAGAAGGGTGGGGAGGGGAACGAAGGGAAGGCAGAGGATGAACTGAAGGAAAGGAAGAGGAGGTAGGGGATGTACAGGACGAGGTTGGGAAGGGGAAGGGAAGGGAGGCAAGGGATGGATCGAAGGGAAGGGGAAGAGATGGAGAGGGGAAGGAAGGAGAGGCAGGGAAGGGAAGGGAAAGGATAGAGAGGGGAAGAAAGGAGGCAGGGAAGAGAAGGGGATGGAAGGAGAGGGGGAAGGAAGGGGAGGCAGGGAAGGGAACGGGAAGGATGAAGAGGGGAAGAGAAGGGAACTATGGAGAGGGAAAGAGAGGACAGGCAGGGAAGGGAAGGGGAAGGAAAGGGGGTAGAGAGGGGAGACAGGGAAGGGAAGTGGAAGGATGGAGAGGGGAAGAGAGGAGAGGCAGGGAAGGGAAGGGGAAGGGTAGAAAGGGGAAGAGAGGGGAGGCAGGGAAGGGAAGGGGAAGAGTGTGGAGGGAAATCACTAGGCTGGAGTGGGTCTGTAATTTGGGCGGCGCGGGGCTGTCACCTGGTCCTCAGCGCCACCTTGTCATAATTATAGGCAGGTGAGAAATGATGGCCGCCCTTCCCTCCCCTACCTGCCTGCCTCTTGCATACCTGTCTTCTTGTTCTTGTTCTTCTTGTTCATTTTCTTCGTTATTGTTATTGGTATCTTTCCCTCTTGTAGTTATATCATTTTCTTGTTCTTCTTCATCGTTTTCATTTTTATTGTTGTTGTTATTTTTATTTTTATTATTATTATATTTCTCTTGTTCTTGTTATTTTTTGTTCTTCTTTTTCATTCATCATTATTATAATTTCTTTTTAATTATTATCATCCTCTTTTCTTGTTCTTCTTGTTTCCTCTTCTTCCTCATTATTATTACAATCAACTTTTTTTTAGCATTACAGTTCTATTTTCTTCTTCTTTTTCTTCTTCTTCCTCCTTTATGCCTTTCTTAACACCACGAATGGAGGAAAAAACAATTAAAAGAGGAGAGCAGGGGGAAAAACATTGAGAGGGACACCGAAGAAAGGGAGAGAAAGGGAGACAGAAGGGAGAGGGAGGGAAGGGAGAGGAGAGGTGGGAAGGAAAGGGACTGAGGGAGTGGAGGGGAGAGAGGAGAGAGGGAGGGAAGGGAGAGGAGAGGTGGGAAGGAAAGGAACAGAAGGAGTGGGAGGGGAGAGGTACAGAATGGGAGACAGGAGAGAGGAAGGAGAAGGGTAGGAAAGGGAGAGAGAGGGACGGGGAGGGAAGGGAGAGGGAGGAGGAGGGGAGGGCAGGAGAGAAGTGATTTAAAGAGAAGGGGAAGGAGAAAAAAAAAGAAAAGGGGAGGAAAGGAGATGATATAGAACACTCACCTGTGGCTTCGCAAATTAAAGGTTCATGAAGGTGGTCGTAATTTTTTGCAGCCCTCCTCCTCCTCTTCCTCCTCCTCCTCCTCCTCCTCCTCCTGCTATTGCTTCTACTTATTCTCCTCCCTCTTTCTCCTCCATTCCATTTTTTCTGCTTCTTCTTCTTTTTCTTCTTCCTTCGCCTCCTACTATTCCTCTTCCTGCTATGGTTTTTGGTTTGCTTCTCCTCCTCCTCCTCCTCCTCCCGCTCTTCTTCTTCTTCCCTCTCCTCCTCTTCCTTCTCTTCCTATCCTTCAATCCTAACCTCCAATTTCTTCTCATATTTCTCTTTCTTCTATCCTCTCTCTCCTCCTCTTCTTCGTCCTCTTCCACCCCCACCACCCACCATCACCACCGAAGACAGTAACATCACGGCCATAGGTCTCAGATTACCACCGCTCCTAGTGAGGCGTGGAAGGGGAGGAGTGGAGGGACGGAAGGGGAAGGGGCAAGGGAATGGGAAGGGAAGGGTAGGTTGACACGTCTCCCTGTATACTAGAATGGGACATGTAACAGAATATACGAGAAAAAAAAAATCCCCCCCATCTCACTTCCTCTTCCATCAATAAAATATGGAATGGAAGGGGAAGAAATGGGGGAGAGTGGTGTGAAGAGGAGGAGGAGGAGAAAAAGGAGAGAGGAAGGAGCAGAAACAATAAAAGGAGAAACAGAAAGGAAGAGTTGATGGAGAGAAAGAGGAAGAAGAGAAGGGGGGAAACTGAGAGCAATAGAAGGGAAGGGAATAAGAAGATAAGGAAGGAAGAAATGGAGAGAAACGCAAGGAGAGGTGAAAGGGAAAGGGAGGAGGGAGAGAGAGAGGAAAGACTAGCTGGATGGAAGAGAGAGAGAGAGAGAGAGAGAGAGAGAGAGAGAGAGAGAGAGAGAGAGAGAGAGAGAGAGAGAGAGAGAGAGAGAGAGAGAGAGAGAGAGAGAGAGAGACATGTTAATATTAATGGTAGTAGTAGGGTAGTAGTAGTGGTAGTAGTAGTAGTAGTAGTAGTAGTAGTAGTAGTAGTAGTAGTAGTAGTAGTAGTAGTAGTAGTAGTAGTAGTAATAGTAGTAGTAGTAATAGTAGTAGTAGTAGTAGTAGTAGTAGTAGTAGTAATAGTAGTAGTAGTAGTAGTAGTAGTAGTAGTAGTAGTAGTAGTAGTAGTAGTAGTAGCATACAAGATATTCCCTTCACACACACTAAAAAAAAAAATCTAAGTATAAGTTTTCTTTCTTTCAGGTGACACCTTAATTATAACCAACGAGACTTTCACACCTGAGTCAACAACCTCTCTCTCTCTCCCTCTCCCTCTCCCTCTCTCTCTCTCTCTCATGGAGGAGTGTGAGGGAGGAGACCTTGTTGACCTTCTCCATGGCAGGTTAATGAGAGGTGAGGAGAGGCAGCATAGGTGGAGGTGAATGCCGCTAGTGTGAGGAGGTGTGTGAGTGTGTGCTGCGAGGAGAATGAGGAGGAGGAGGAGGAGGAGGAGGAGAAGGACAAAGAATAAGAGGAGGAAAGAAAGGTTAGGAGAAAGGAAAAATTTAAGGAGAAAAAGTGGAGGAATGGAGAGAGAGGGAAAGAGGAAGATGGAAGGATGAATTTGAGTAGAAGGAAGAATAAAGAAAGGGAGGTAGGGAGTAGAAGGAAGGGAGAAGGAAAGAAGTGTAAGGGAAGAAGGGTGGGAGAGAGGAGGGTGCGAGGGAGAATGAGAGGGAGAGTGGAGAAAGAGAGAATGAAAGGAGGAAGGGTGAAAGGAAGACGGGAGGAAGGAAATGGATATGAGAAGGAAGAGGAAAGGAAGGGAGGAAGGGAGGGTTGGAGGAAGGAAGGAAGGGAGGGAGGGAAGAATGACGCAGTGATTAGTATTGTATGATCTCTCTCTCTCTCTCTCTCTCTCTGTGTGTGTGTGTGTGTGTGTGTGTGTGTGTGTGTGTGTGTGTGTGTGTGTGTGTGTATGAGTGTACTTAACCAAACTATTTAATAAACATACAAAAAAAAAAGAACAAATTAAACAAGCAAGTAGACAACTTCACAATCGACTCTAAAGACTTCAACAACAGCGACAAGAACAACACTCCCCATCTATAACAAATTTTACCCTAGTGAGGTTTGGGCAGGACAGGGAAGAGCAAAGTAATTCAGTTCAGGGTAAGGGAGGGTATGGAAAGGTAAGGTGAGGTATTGAAGGTTAGGGTAAGGTATGGAAGGGTGGGGTAAGGTAGGGCAGTGTAGGGTAGGGTAGTCTATAAGAGGGTAGGGTATGAGAGGATAGGGAAGGGAAGGATATAAAAAGGTAGGGTAGGGATGATTAACCAATATTTTGAGTCATTCCTTACCTGCATCTCACACTCCTCTGCAGCTTGCATGTTTTACCCTATGTAGACTTAGGTAGGATTAGGTTAGGTTAGGTTAGGTTAGGTTAGATCATATTAGGTTAGGTTAGGTTAGGTTAGGTTAGGTTAGATCATATAAGGTTAGCTTAGGTTAGGTTAGGTTAGGTTAGGTTAGATCATATTAGGTTAGCTTAGGTTAGACCATCTTCTCGTCCAGCCCTCGCCGACTCACCGTTCAGCTTGATGTCGCCCTCCGTCTCGCCCAGGGAGTTCTTGGCGACGCACTGGTAGGTCGTGTTGTCGTCGCGCGAAAAGTTGAAGATGGTGAGCTTCATGTGGATGGAGTAGAGCGTCTCGATGGTCTCCGAGCGGTACTTCTCCGAGTTGAGGATCATCATGCCCTTCCCCACCCAGTAACTGATGGCCTGGGGGAGGAGGGAGGGGGCGTGAGGGGGGGGGTGAATGAAAGTGAGGGTGGGGGGGTGAGGGAGCGAAGGATGGAGGTAAGGATTGGCGTGAGGGAAAGGGAGAGATAGAAAGTTACTGGTGGTTTACATAGGTGTTGAGAGCACACAAGCGTCTGTTTTGTAAATAGAAGAAAAAAATAGCACAAAAATGATGAGTTTTTGTATTAGTAAACATTAAGGTGGACAAGGCGACTGAATTTGCTTTTGAATGCTTTTTAATTTATCCTCTTGCACTGAACACCTGGAGGCGGGAGCTTATTCCATTTTCGCACAAAAACGTTGGTGAAAGAAAATTTAATGGAGTCTTAATTCGTAAACTCTTAGGTTTTGCGCCATTACTTTCCATTTGCGACGAACCACTGATCATATACAATTCGGATAATCCACATTCATAAAGCAATTAATTATTTTGAAACACTCGATCAGCTCCCTTAAGAGAAAACACTACAACACATAACACTTTTTCATTAAGTTTGTTGCGTCAGGAAAATACCATCTTGGCTGCCATACAACGATGTCCTTGCATGGCGGGCAGACCAAATGTGTTCCTCTGTTTGTACTCAAGTGAAGTCTGAGTAAACTGATGTTGTGGTGGTATTACATCTTTAATTATTAGATGAGAGAGAGAGAGAGAGAGAGAGAGAGAGAGAGAGAGAGAGAGAGAGAGAGAGAGAGAGAGAGCATAATGGCAAGAGGAATGTTTGTGTTGAGGGAGAACCAATCACGTGACAGAGCGTGGGAGAAAACAGGGCGTGAACCAGGCGGAGGAGGAGGAGGAGGAGGAGGAGGAGGAGGAGAAGATGACGGTGCTGGAGGATGTAACGGAGAAAAGAAGAAGAAGAAGAAGTAGAAGCAATGGAGAAAACGATAATGGTAAAAATTTTAATAATAATAATAATAATGATAATAATAATGATGATGATGATGATGATGATAGCAACAAAAAGGATCACGAAAAACAAGAGGAAAAGAGGCAAAATAAGAATGAAAAAGAAGTATTAGAAAAGATAAATGAGGATGAGAAACAAACAAAAAAACAGAACAAACAGAAAAGAAAGACAAATTAAATAAACACCGGTCAAGCAGGAAAGAGGAAGAAGCTAAGAGGTAAGAAGAGGGAAAGGAAGAAGGAAGACAGCTGGCGTAGAAGAAGGGAAGAGGAGGAGGAGGAACATGAGAGGGGAGAATGCATCAGAATGTTTTGTCAGAGGGTAACGATTGTGTGGGAGTGGTTTGCTTTGAGGGAGAGGGGAGCAGAGGGGAGAGAAGGGGAGCAGAGGGGAGAGAAGGAAAGGGGACACTGCACTGGACGAGGGGAGATGAAAGAGGAGGAGGAGGAGGAGGAGGAGGAGGAGGAGGAGGAGGAGGAGAAAGTGTAAAATGAAAAGAAAATGGACAAGGTTGTGGATGAAGAGGAAGAGAAGGAGGAGGAGGAGGACAAAGGAAAGAAGGAAGAGGAGGAGGAGGAGGACAAAGGAAAGAAGGAAGAGGAGGAGGAAGAGAGGAAACGCTTGAAAAAGGAAAATATGAACCATAGAACAACAAGGAGGAGGGGAAGAAAAGGAAGAATAGGAAAGAGAAAAGGAAACAAAGAGAAACGAAAGAAATGAAAGAAAAGATTAAACAACAGACAACAGAAGAAATGAACAGAGACAGAGAAAGGAAGGAAACAAAAGATAGAGAAAAGAGAAAACAGATACCGCCAAAAAGAAGAAGAAAGAAAGAAAACAATAATGAAAATACGAAAAAATGACAGAAGAAAAAATGAACAGAGACAGAAAAGGGAAGAAAAAAAAATAACAGGCCAAAGACAGAGGAAAAGGAGACCAGAAAAAAAGAACAAGAAGGAAAGGAAACGATAATGGAAAGACAAAAACCACAGAGACAAGAATACAATGACCAAGAGTAAAGAAAAACCCTCCCCTCCCACACCCACCCACCCACACACACACACTCCCAGACACAGACAAGCGGGAAAGGAGACAGTAATGAAAATACCAAAACAGAGACGAGATGACTAAGGGACAAAACAGACCCCTCACACACACACACACACGCACCTTGGGGAACGCCTCCACGAAGCACTCTATGGTCACGTTGTCGCCCGTGGGAACACCGACCAGCTGATTGGGTACGTGAATCTGCGGCGGGACTGGGGGAGGAAAACAGTGAGGGTGTGAGTATTTAAGTAACTAAGGTAATTGTGTAAGTAGGTAGGTAAGTGAATAAGTAAATGAGCATGTAAGTAGGTAAGTGAGTAAGGGGATAAGTATGTAAGTAGGTGAGTTAGTATGTAAATAAGTAGGTGACAAGCTATATAAGTGAATCACGTTGGTGGGTGGGTAAGTATTAATCTAAGTGACGATGTAAGTAAAACGGAGATTAAGTAAGTGAGTAAGTCGGCTAAAAAATAACATAAATAATCAAATAAGTAGTTAAGTGAGTCAATAAGTACTAATCTAAGTGACGAAGTAATTAAAACGGAAATTCAGTGAGTGAGTAAGTCGGCTAAAAAGTAACATAAATAATCAAATAAGTAGTTAAGTGAGTCAATAAGTACTAATCTAAGTGACGAAGTAATTAAAACGGAAATTCAGTGAGTAAGTCGGATAAAAAGGAACAACTAATCAAATAAGTCCCCTCAGTGATCCCAAGACTCTATTCACACTCAACACAATAACAACAGCCAACGGAATCCTCCCCCAAATAAACATATAAGTCCCTTCAATGATCCCAAGACTCTATTCACACTCAACACAATAAGAACAGCCAACGGAATCCTCCCCCAAATAATCATATAAGTCCCTTCAATGATCCCAAGACTATTCACACCCAACACAATAACAACAGCCAACGGAATCCTCCCCCAAATAAACATATAAGTCCCTTCAATAACCCCAAGACTATTCGCACCCAACACAACAACAACAGTCGACGGTGAAACAGAATCCCCCCCCACACTCACACTCCACGTCCAAGGTGATGCGTTTGCTGACGGAGGGCGGCACACCGTTAGAGGCGATACACAGGTAGGCGCCCATGTGTGTCCGGCTCACCTGGCGGAGGGCGAGGGTCGGCCCGTTGTGCACCTCCTCTGTGGGGGGAGAGAGGGAGTGAGTGGGGTGGTTAGTGAGAGGGAGAACGTGTGAAAGGTTGTTTAGCATTGCATCAGGGAGTGGGAGGAAAGTGAGAGGGAGGAGAGAGAGAGGAAGTCTGGTGATAAGAGAGAGGGAAAAGAGAGAGAAAGTGAAGGGTTGTTAAGTATGAAATTTGAGAGTGGAAGGAAATGCGAGAGGTTGTGTGAAGGGAAAGGAAGGGAGGACGAAAGAAAAGGAGAAAGGACGAAGAAAAGAGGGAAGAAAGGAATGAAGAAAGAAAAAAAAGCAAAGAAAAAAAGAACATTGGGAAGGAAAGGAAAGGAGAAAAGAAGGAAAGAAGGGAGGAAGAAAGGATTAAAGGAAGATAGGAAAGGAAGAAAACAAGAAGGAGCCAACTTTTCTACGCCATACGCTGCTCAGCTGTTTCAAGTTTGGCAATATTGTTTGTTGGGGGTGATATGACGAAAACTGTTACCGTGTGTGTGTGTGAGCGTGTGTGTGTGTGTGTGTGTGTGTGTGTGTGTGTGTGTGTGTGTGTGTGTGTGTGTGTGTGTGTGTGTTCAAGAAATGGTGTAACACGGTTTTTCCCTATTTTTACCCCAGAAGGAAAACTTTCTATTAGTAAAGCACTACGTCCTCTGGTCAGGTATTAGCGGCCTTCAAGTTGCATTGCCCGAATTTTCTGATTTTCATGTTTTCTTTTTTCAGAATGGTGGGAAACTGGCACCGATTTTTATTAAAGTTTATTGGAAGAGACCCATTACTTTTTTTATTACTGATGCTCCCCTTAACTCCCTCTCCCCCCACCCCCACACCTCTCCTTCCCCACCTCCCAATGCAAACCGAAACACAAGACCAATGAATGCACTTTAAGTTTTTCGCTGTTTGGCTTCTGCGTGCACTCAGGACACTTTGCTTTGGTGTGTTTTCTTCGGGTCTCAGCGTGAAGCACTTCTTGCCTTGCCGACCTGAACCTTTACCTGACCGCTGCAGATTAATGTTCAAAGGTTACAATGTATTTCCCGTCTCGGTCTTGGTGGTACGTTAACAGTTAGATATAGATATATAGATAGACATATAGATAGAAAGATAGCTGGGAATGATAGGCAAACAAGTAGACAGACTTACAGACATATACAGATGAAACAAAAACTCACACTGGAATAATAATAATAATAATAATAATAATAATAATAATAATAAAGAGGATTTGAGGTAGAGGAGTGACATAGGAGACGAGTATGGGTGAGGGTGTGCGTGGGAGGGGAGGACAGATTAGAGAGGCAAGGGGAGGGGGGAGGGGATGGAGAGGGGAATAGGGGAGAGGGGGGAAGGGGTGACACGGGGGGCAGGGTGTGTGGGGAGGAAAACAAGATAGAGTGAGAGTGGCGTGGAGATGGCGATTCGGTGTTTTTTGTGTATCTGTTGAATTGATACTTTTTGTTTTTTCCTTCCTCCCATCTTCCCTCCTCTCTCTCTCTCTCTCTCTCTCTCTCTCTCTCTCGTCTTACATTTTTAACTTTTACTCTTCTTGTATTTCCATCATTTTGCTGTTTTGTTGCGTTGTACCGTCTCCTTTCCCCTCTTTCCTCCTCCTGTATATCCGTCTCCTCTACCTCTATCTGTCTCCTTACATATCCCCGTCTTCTATCCTCGCTTTTCTTCAACCATTCTATCTATCTGTCTATCTGTCTACCTCCCTGCTACTGTCTCTCTTAAAACCTTACTTCCTTAGCCCTAATCTCCACTCATTCACCTGACCTGAGCCTAGTCCCATCTCTTAACATTCCCATCCCTTTTCTCCCCTTTCCCATCCCCCCCCATCCTTGTTTGAACCCCATTCCTTGTCCCTTCGTTCAAATAGCCCCTTCCTTATGTCCAGTCCCTTCCTCCAACACTACGATGTCTCTCTTTCTCACTCCTTTTAATGCCCCATCAAGGTTCACCCTGTCCCATCACCCACCACCCCCCCTGCCCCGCTCCCCGCCCCGCTCCCAACCCCCGTCCCATCCCGCCCCGCCCCTTCACTTCGTCTTAATCCATCGACGTAACAACTCGAAGACGAAAAGACACAGACTCGGTTTTTACGGTTAGTCTCTCTCTCTTATTTGGATCCTCTTTTACTCTTCTTTTTTCTTTTCATTCTTCTTCTTTTCTTTTTCTTGTTCTTCCTATTCTTTTCCCTTTCTCCTTCTTCTTCTTCTTCTTCTTCTTCTTCTTCTTCTTCTTCTTCTTCTCTTCCTCCTTCATCCTCTATTCACGCTCTCTTTGTCTTCCTAATCATCACACATTTAGGGGAAGTTGTCTGCGTCTGCCTGACTGGACTCTCTCTCTCTCTCTCTCACGTCCATCAGAAAGCAAGAAAGAACAGCAATAGACATTTTAGACACAAGACTAAAACAAAGAAAAAAAAAGAAAAAAAATATATTCATAGAGTTCGCTTGCTATCACAGGACACGACATCACTCCTCTTCCTCTTCTTCCTCCTCCTCCTCCTCCTCCTCCTCCTCTTCTCTTTCTTCTCATTTAGCTCCTCTCTTTCGTCCTCCTTTTTTTCCTCTAACTTCTCTTCTTTTTTTCTCCCCTTTTCCTCCTCTTTTTCTACCTCTCCTCCTCCTTCTTTTCTATTTTCTCTTCCTCCACTTTCTCCTCCTCCTCCTTTTCTTCTTTTTGCCTCTTCTTCCTTTTCTTCCTCCTTTGTCTTCTCTTTACTTCCTCTCTTTCCTTCTCCTCTTCCTCCTCCACCTCTCTATCTGTCCTTCCTTCTCTTAATTCTTCTCTCCTCTTCCTCCTCTTCTTCTCTTTGCGTCTTCTTCCTTTTCTTCCTCCTTTGTCTTCTCTATACTTCCTCTTCTTCCTCCTCGACCTCTCTCTCTGTTCCTTCCTTCTCTAAACTCTTCTCTCCTCCTCCACATCTCCTGGCCACCACAACCACCACCACCACACAGCTAGTAATGAAACAGGGGAAACACAACACGCCTGGGAAACAGAAGAAGAGGGAAAGAAACGATCATCGAGGCGGCCGTGTCAAACCTTCCATCTGTTTCAGCATTATGACCCGAGTTTTTCGCTCCGAGTCGCCGCCGCTGCTCGGAACGGGGCGACTCGATTTTACACGAGTTCTCGGTGATGCGCTGGGTATTTTGTCTCTTGTTTTGGGTGGGTCAAGGGAAAGGCGTGGCAAGGGCGGTGTAGAGAAAGGGGGAAGGGAAGAGGTAGAGAATGTGAAGGAGTGAGACAAGGAGTAGAAAAGAAAAACAATAGTGGTTGAAGGCATACTAAAAAGAGATTAGAGGAAGTTAAATACAATAAAATGGAGGGCCAGAGAGAGAGAGAGAGAGAGAGAGAGAGAGAGAGAGAGAGAGAGAGAGAGAGAGAGAGAGAGAGAGAGAAAAGGAAGGAGGTGCGATAAGGGAGGGAGAGAGGAGGAAGGGATATGAAATGACGTGTATTTCGAGAGAGGAAGAGGGAGAGAAAGGCGGAGAGACGAAAGAATGGAGAGAAGAATGGAGTGTGAGGGAGGAAGAAGAGGAAGAAAAAAAATCACTGATACGTGACGGTTGAGAGAGAGAGAGAGAGAGAGAGAGAGAGAGAGAGAGAGAGAGAGAGAGAGAGAGAGAGAGAGAGAGAGAGAGAAGGGGGGAGGGGGCAAAAGGACAGACACATAGAGATCACGTGTTGTGTGTATGTGTGTGTGTGTGTGTGTGTGTGTGTGTGTGTGTGTGTGTGTGTGTGTGTAGGTCAACTGCGATGAAAAACAGCTCTCCGTTGACAGCCACACAGCATATTAACATGTAAATTGATAAACACAAGGACCGCCACCCCCCCCCCCCTCAAAAAAAAAAAAAAGGAAACACACACACACACACACACACACACACACACACACACACACACACACAC
This sequence comes from Eriocheir sinensis, assembly GCF_024679095.1. Classification (NCBI taxonomy): domain Eukaryota; kingdom Metazoa; phylum Arthropoda; class Malacostraca; order Decapoda; family Varunidae; genus Eriocheir; species Eriocheir sinensis. The sequence continues at coordinate 878,722 of NC_066566.1, read as the reverse complement.
ACACACACACACACGCTAATGAGAAAAGAAAAACATACATAGAAAGAAGGGAAACAGGCCAACTGACACATATATAATGGTCAAGGGGCGGGGGGGAGAGAGAGAGAGAGAGAGAGAGAGAGAGAGAGAGAGAGAGGGGGGGGGGGGACATGAAGGCCGGAAAGGGAGTGAAGGATGGGAGAGGAAAGGAAGGGAAGGAAGACGGGAGAAAGGAAGGGAGGATGGGCGAGAAGGAATGGAAGGAAGGAAGGGAGGAGGGAGGAAGGGAAGCAGGGTTGAATAGATGTGAAAGAGATAGATCGATAGATAAAGATAGATATAAAGAAAATCATAAAAAGGGAAATTAAAAAAGAACGAGATGAGAACAAAAGTAAAAAGGAAGGCGAAGAGTGCAAAGAAGAACGGGGAGAGGGGAGAGGATAAAGCGGAGAGAAGGGTAGTAGAGTGGGGAGGATAATGGATAGAGCTGGGGAGGGTATAGGAGAGAGAGGGGGGAAGGTTAAAGGGGGGAGGAGGGGAGTAAATGTCATCACGCTGCTTTTCATAATAAACACAACCCTATTAGTGTGTTTAATGCAAGGAGGTTACAGTGTTATAGTTCCCCTTTTAATACTTCTCCCCAACCCCTTTAAACCTTCTCCCTACACCCCGTTACTCTCTTCCTATCCCCTCCTCCCCCTCATGATATCTTTCCTACCCTCTCATTCTCCATTCCCTCATCCCTTGAATAACATCTCCCCTCCCCTCCCATTTCCTATCTCTTTCTCTCCTTCATGGTATCTCCTCTCCCCTTTCAATCCCATACTCTCCTCCCTTGAATAACATCTCCCCTCCCCTCCCATTTCCTATCCCTTTCTCCCCTTCACGGTATCTCCCCTCCCCTCTCAATCCCTATACCCTCCTCCCTTTCATGATATCTCCCCTCCCCTCTCAATCCCTATACCCTCCTCCCTTTCATGATATCTCCCCTCCCCTCTCAATCCCTATACCCTCCCCCTGCTTTCCCAATAACTGTAAAACTCCACTCATCTTAATCTCTTTCCCAACCATATTCCAACACACTCAGTCACTCTCAATGATTCCCCTCTCTCAGCCCTTACCCATCCAGCCCCTTCCTTATTTCCTTCTCTTCCTTTCTCCCCCTTCCAGCCTCCTGTTCCACTCTGCTATCATTAGGTCATGGGTAATTTTGAGACACAGTTGGCGTGAGTGGTTGGCGCGAGATGGGTTTGAAAAATGTGAATAAATACCTGTGTGCTGTTCCTATTGGTTAGCTCCTGTTCTGTTGTTTGTTGATGTTGTTATTATTATTATTATTATTATTATTATTATTATTATTATTATTATGTTGTTGTTGTTGTTGTTGTTGTTGTTGTTGCTGTTGTTGTTGTTACCTTTGCCTGCCTGCCTGATTCCTCCTCCTCCTCTTCCTCTTCTTCCTCCTCCTCCTCCTCTTTTTCTTCTTCTTTCTGCTTGATTTCTTTTTTTTTTGTATAATTTTGCGGGTTCCTTTTGCATTATCTTCTCTCTCTCTCTCTTCGCCTTCCATTTTATCCCTGTCATGTTCTCTTCCATTTCATTTCCCTTTATATATCTCTTCCTTCCCTTCCGCCTTTCTCTCTCTTCTTATTTCGTCTTATTCTCAATCTCTCTCTCTCTCTGTTTTCGTGTCTCTCTATTTGTGATTTCAGTATTTTTCTAACTGTTTGTCGTGAATAGTTCGTTTCCATTATGTCTCCCTTCCATTTTTCTTTAGTTTCCCTTTATTCTTTGCATTTTTATATCCAATTTCATCTATTACGAGTTTTCTTTGATTTATTCCTCTCCTCCTCCTCCTCCTCAACCTCCTTCCTTTTGCGCTGTCTCGCTCTCCTCTTTTCACGACTATCTCCCTTTTCCGTTTTCTTTCGGGTTCTCATTTTGCTTTCATATTTTCTTTTCTTTTTTTCTTGCTCTTAATCATTTTCCATCCTCTCTCCTCCTCTCCTCCATTGCTTGGGTCTCTTCCTCTTATTTTTCGACATCACTCCAATTCCAGTTGTTCGCTTCCTTCCGTTCTCATCCACCTCCTTCTTCTACTCCTTATCCTCCTCCTCCTCCTCTTCCTCTTCCTTTCCCTCTTACTCTTTCTCCTCCTGCTCCTCCTCTTCTAACGTTTCGCGATCACTCCAATTTCTGCCTCCTTCCCTCCTCCTCCTCCTCCTCTTCCTCCTCCTCCTCCTCGCCCTCTTCCTCCTCTTCTCCAATTCCTCTTCCTATGTCTAGCGATCACTCCAATTTCTGTATCCCCCCTCCTCTCCTCCTCCCCCCCCCCGCCCTGACACATTGACGGTTAGCCGGTGTGAATATTCTAGCTTTGTTTAACATCGACTGACAACTGTCCCGCGCACCTCGACAAAACAATTAGCTTAATTGCTTTTCTGTGTTTTGACAGGTAATTACACCTGAAAATAGAAACTGGCGATGTGCAGTAGGGGAAAAATATATATATACATACATGCGTTCATAATGGACACCGGGGAAAAAACTACATGTGTGTGTTTGTGTGTGTGTGTGTGTGTGTGTGTGTGTGTGTGTGTGTGTGTGTGTGTGTGTGTGTGTGTGTGTCACCGTTGTGAATATATATTTTTGTGTGTACCAAGTGGTGCCGAGGAAAAGGCGGGAAAACCAATTACAGGAGAGAGAGAGAGAGAGAGAGAGAGAGAGACTAACAGAGCCGGTATGAACCCGGCTGAAACACGCGTTTATGAGGTACGTGGCGCAAGGGTGACCAAATATATATGTATATGTATATATATATATATATATATATATATATATATATATATATATATATATATGTGTGTGTGTGTGTGTGTGTGTGTGTGTGTGTGTGTGTGTTTGTGTGTGTGCGCGCGAGAGCGTGCTCATTCTACTGTAGCCAGTGACCTTCTACGCCTGATCTAAAAATGGCTCTCAAGAGCAAGAAAGAACACAGTTGAAAATGTTCTAAAATATGACAGTTATTGGACGTCTATCTATCAAAGTTCAAATGTATGATGAAATGAGAAAAAAAATAGAGAGAATTTGAAAGATATAAAATAGATGTTTGAAGAAGAAAACGTCACACACACACACACACACACACACACACACACACACACACACGCCATACACCACCACCACCTCCAACATCCCGGCCACACCACACCACTAACCAAACGACCCCCCTCCCCCCACACTCCCCCGAAAAAAAAAAAAAAAAAAAAAAAAAAACAGCCACAACAACAAAACCAACAATTTGTGGAAGTGTATGAATGCAACGATGGAGCCTTAAACTACACCAGGGTATTACACACCAAAAATACAATACAGAATTACACAAAAACTACAACACGAAAATACACACAAAACTACAACAAAGAATTACATAAAAAGCTGCAACAAAGAACTACATTAAAATGCACACACACACACGTGGGTTAATGCGACCTTTAATTTGTGGCTGTAGGGTGAGGGAGGGAGGGGGGGGGGTGAAAGGGGTGAGGGAGGAAGGCAGAATGGAGTAGGGTGATAGTAAGGGATAGTAGGGGGGAGGAAGGGCAATGATTAAGTGGGGGAGGGAGGGGAGAAGGTTGGAGGATGAGGAAGGGGAAGAGGGGAGGGGACGAGGGAGAGTAAGGGTGGAGATTGAGGGTAGCCGAGGGAGAGGGCAGGCAAGTAGAGGAGAGTCGAGGGGTAAGGGTGGAGGGTGAGGAAGGTTACGGAAGACCAGGGTGAGAATTGAGGGAAAGTATAGGTAAACAGAAAGTAACGGGGTGGGGGTGGGGGTCGGGGGGCGTAGGGGGAGGGGGAGGGTTACCTGGCCTCAGCGAACACTTGCTTCTGAAAACTTACCGCCGCCTACCTACGCTATTATTTTTCCGGCCTTTGCTAATTGAGTTACATCGCGGCGGGGCGGTCACGAGGCTTATTGAATTTTCATATCGTTGGCGAAAGAAATATTTGGCGGGGACTCTGGTGTGTGTGTGTGTGTGTGTGTGTGTGTGTGTGTGTGTGTGTGTGTGTGTGTGTGTGTGTGTGTGTGTGTGTCGATATTAGAGTTTCATTGTATTACTGTTTTTTTTTTTTTTCCGCCTGCACGCTGCGTCGAGTATTGCAGGAAAATACTACTGGCGGGCGTCATGACCTGGGCGGCGTGCAGAGCTAATACGGAGAGACATATTTTTCGGTGCTTTTCCCGGCAGGAGGCGAGGCTGTCCTAATGCTGGGTGGGTGGGGGGTGGGTGGGGGGGGTAGGGGGGTGAGGAGTGGAGAAGGCAAGAGATATAATTTTCTGTCATCCTCTTCTTTGCTTAGGGGATTTCTTTTGTTGTTGTTGTTGTTGTTGTTGTTGTTGTTGTTGTTGTCGTTGTTACTGTTTTGTTTGTTTCTCAGTGCAGCAGATCCAGGTGGGTTCCCGTTTCTTATTCTTTTCTTTCTTTTTCCTTTTGGGTTTTGAGAGTATATGAACTTCTGGTCCGGTTGGCATTTTATATTTTCTTGGACGATCTTTTGCTGTCATGCTTTTTTTTAATATGAAAGCAGCAAATCCGTTTCTGCCGTTCTCTCTCTCTCTCTCTCTCTCTCTCTTCGGTGACGGGCATGTTATATTTTCTTGAGTGATCCTTTTTACTGTCATGTTTATTTATTTATATTTTGTTTATCTGAAAGCAGCAAATCTATTTCTGGCATTTTTCCCCTTTTTTCTCTCTCTCTTTTCCGTGACGATAAAAAAGAAACTTCCGCCAAACTTATTTTTCCTTGGGTGATCTTTTCCTGTCACTTGATTTTCCCTTGAGAATTAACGTCAGCGAGGCATCTCTTTCTGTTTTTGCGGAAACCAAAAGATCTTTATTTCCGCTATCGTTCCTTTTCTGCAGATCAATCAAGTTCGGCCATCTTTTCATCACATATATTTTGGGAGACATCTGTGTAGCTATTTCTGGCATTACTTCTTCTTTGAGAAAATACATATAATACGCCAATCTTTCTTCCTCTGAATACAATAGATCTATTTCTGTAATGCTTTCCTCTCTCTCGATACCGCATCTATCTCTGAAATCCTCACTTTTTAGGAACAATAGGTACGCTTATGTCATCTGTCCTTCGAGCATTGGTCTTTTACGACAATACATATAATACACCAATCTTTCTTCCTCTGAATACATTAGATCTATTTCTGTAATGCTTTCCTCTCTCTCGATACCGCATCTATCTTTGCAATGCTCGCTTTTTAGGAACAATAGGTACGCTTAAGTCATCTATCCTGCGAGCATTGGTCTCTTCCTGCCACTAAGTCACTTTTGATACACGAGCTATTCCTGCAATCATCCTTTTGTTTAGAGATGAGAGATCCGTTCCCGCCACCATTTTTTCCATTGGCACAACACGTCTATTTCTGCCGTCCTCTCTCCCTGAGTTCGCCGCGGCTGCGTGGGAGGGAAGGCAGCAAGTTCGTCATCATTAGCGGCCGTCGCGTTGCAGTTCCGCAGCCGCCAGGTCGTCAGAGGAACACCAGCTGAGACACAGCGCTAAGTAGGTCATTCACGCAGACAGGTTTAATTTAGGTCGGTATTTTTAGATGCCTCCGCCCCTCACACCATTTACGAAGGTCGAAAAGGAGATTAAGCAGGTATTTATAGGTGTTTTTTCACATTCATAGTACAGAAGAAGGGTCAGACTACCACCAGGGTCAAGAAACTACCCCTGGAAATGCCCCAAATGACCACGAAAGCCTTGCCAAGTGTGTATGCTCGGGCGACAAAATGATTAAGAATACGGTCCTTACTATGGTTGGTATTACAAGACACTTTGCCATATCACATCAGCTATTTCTAAAGGTCAAAGAGGGGATCAATCGGGTTCTAATGGGTGTTTCTTTAGGTTCATGGTACAGAAGAAGGGTCAGACTACCACCAGGGTCATAAAACTACCCCCGGAAATGCCCACAACTCCTCCGAAAGCCTTGTCAAATATGTGTTTCTTTAGGTTCATGGTACAGAGGAAGAGTCAGACTACCACCAGGGTCATAAAACTACCCCTGGAAATGCCCACAACTCCTCCGAAAGCCTTGTCAAATATGTGTTCTTGGGCGGCGAAATGTCTCATAATGCGACCCTATATTTACTTCCTTTACGTTAAATATTTTCCTCTCCTTTGCTCTGAATTGCTTCTTTTAGCGCTGTGTCGCCGCTGACGGGCCGCGATACAGGCTGGTGTGTTTTCTTCCCCCCTTGTATCAGGCTCTGTTGCGTTCTGTTCCTTTCCGATTGGCAGTAGAAAGAGAGAATGTTTTTTTCATTCGCTCGCCTCCTCTCTTCTCGCAGTGATTACTGAGAATACATCATCCGAGCTTGCTGTGATTGTAAAGGTTAGGCTTATTGATCTCTGGCTATGTGCTATTTCTCTCTCTCTCTCTCTCTCTCTCTCTCTCTCTCTCTCTCATTATATTACTGATAGTCTTCTACCTCTTAAATTCAGTTGCAAATTTGTCTTTCTTTCTATTTTCTATCGATATTTTCATGCTGACTGCTCTTCTGAACTTGCCAACTGCATACCTCTACCCCTCGCGAGGCCCCGATGTATACGACTAATACTCTCACTCTTCTCTATATTATTCAAATCCCTTATGCAAGAGTAAACCAACATCTTCAATCTTTCATACCTTTCACTAGTAAACTCTGGAATAGCCTTTATTCGTCGGTATTTTCTCCTAGGTCCGACTTTGTGCCTTCACGAGGGGGATATCAAGGCACCTCTCCTTCCGATTTTGACTCGCTTTCGGCTAGCACTCTGTTAAGTATTTGCAGGAGCAGCGCCAGCGGAGTTTTTATGTTTAATCTTGAGCTGCCTTCTTTACCTTAAAAAAAACAAAGTAATAGTACATCTAGGTGAACGCCCATTCCTTTCCCTCCTCGCTGGCCACTCGGTGTGTAAATAACAAAACGATAACCGCTCTCAGATGCGATTAAGAGGTAGTTCCACAGTTCAACGCGCGTCACTGTGAGCGCCCTAACTAAAAAATCCTCCTCATGTGTGTCGGGTTATAGAGAAAAGGCCCACAAAGAAATTTCATATACTGTGCCCTAAGGGTCGCATTTTAAAACATTTCGCTTTCCACGTTCACATATTTGACAAGGCTTTCGTAGGAGTTGTAGGCATTTCCAGGAGTAGTTTTAAGATTCTAGTGGTAGTTTGACCCTTCTTCTGTACCGTGAACCTAAAAAAACACCCATTAGAACACGATTGACCCCCTCTTTGACCTGTAGAAATAGTTGATGTGAGAAGCGAAAGTCTCTTGAATACACTCGTACATACCTTAAATTATACAAGACGTTTCCGTAGATTTTCGTGTTTGGTTGCGGGCTGTACTATACTCGTACTAATCCTCTCTGTTAGGGCGCGAACTGGTCATTCATTAGCCCCAGGCCCATATTTTCAAACACTTATAAGCTTATACATCCACATTTGATAAGGCTTTCGTAGAGGTTGATTTATGAGCCAAGTGATACGTCTGACAAGGCTTCTATATCATGAACGTAAGAAAAACTCACTAGGACTCGACTAATCTCCTTTGTGGCCTTTGAAATTAAGTTGTTGTGTGAGCCGAAAGCATCTGAGAATAGAATCCTAATACCCCATACAAGGCAGAGAGTGAAGGGTTAAGCTGAGTTTGCAAAGCTTCCAGACGACGTGAGATTCTGCCCCGTGGCTAAAGGGGAGAAGAGCAGCGGCCTCCAGCACGTCACCCCCAACACGCACGCCACACAAGGAAGGGTTGCGTTTGCTTCTCCCTATATTATTTACATCCAATTTACGAGACGCCGCGTAGAAATGCCACGAGTAAGAGAAAACGGATGATGTGGAACAGAAACAAATGAAAAAGCTTATTTCCTCTTTTTTGGAGGGGAGTTAGGGAGACTTAAATAACAGAGAATGGAAACGAGAAAAAAGTGCACAGTGAAAAGAAAGGAAAGAGAGAAAAGGATTAGAGAGTGAAAAAAAGGATAAAACTATAATTATAACGATATATTTGAGTGGAAAAGAATCACGTACTAGATGTTGTGTGCTTAAGAGGGATAGAGAGACAGACAGAAACAAACAAGCAAACAGATATAGACAGACAAAAACAGACAGACAGAGAGAAAGATAACAGACAAACACACAGACACTTAAGCCACCTATCTCATTACATCACTTCATTTTAACCAACATAGAAGAGAAATTAAGACGGCCACTCCTTTACCACAACCCACATCGGCCTCGGCCTCCCCCACCCCCACCACCCATCCTTACCAACCCTGGCCCCGCTCCACACTACCCCATCCCTTGCTAGTAGAAAGGGGGGGGGCGATAAATCTAGGTGTGGTGTTGCGTACCTGGGGAGTGTACAGGTGAGGAAATGCGGGACTGTTGCTGGTAAATTGCACCTTTTTGATAATTAACGCCGCAGTTGGGGGGGGGGGGGAGGATGAGGAGGATGAGGAATAGGAGGAGGAGGAGGAGGAGGAGGAGGAGGAGGAGGTGGAAGATGCGTAATACTTGTGACCTTATTGTGATGATGTATCTCTCTCTCTCTCTCTCTCTCTCTCTCTCTCTCTCTCTCTCTCTCTCTCTCTTCCAGACCCATTTTCTTTCCTCCCTATTCCCTGCGTCTATTCCTTCTTTTTCATTCGTTTTCTTCGTTTTCTTTAATCTTTTTCTTTTTTTATTGTTTCTTTAATTGATCTCTTTCCTCCTGCACTCCATTCCATCTCTCTTTTCAATGTTTATCTTCGTTCTTTCCTTTTCTTTCATTTTTCCCTTCACTCGTTTTCCTCTCACAATTTTTCCTTTATAAATTTCTTCTTATCTACTCGTTTCTATTTTGCTTCATCTACGTTCCTTTCTTTGACCTCTTTCCTCCTGCATTCCATTCCATCTCTCTTTTCTTTCTTTCCTTTTCTTTCATTTTTCCCTTCACTCGTTTTCCTCTCACAATTTTTCCTTTATAAATTTCTTCTTATCTACACGTTTCTATTTTGCTTCATCTATGTTCCTTTCTTTGACCTTTTTCCTCCTGCATTCCATTTTTTCACCTTATTTACATTCTGCTTTCTGTTTTCGTCTTCTTTTTACGCGTCGGAAACAGGAATTCATCTCTTTATACATATTTATATGCTGCTCCGTGCTACATCCAAAGCTTTGTGTTAATCCTGTGCGCCATTCTCTCTCTCTCTCTCTCTCTCTCTCTCTCTCTCTCTCTCTAAAAGGTAGCCGATCCTGTGTATATATTTTACAGGTTAATCGTTTTTTGTGTCACCAATTCAAGCTCTCAACACGAATAGACTCGACAACAACAACAACAAATAAGAACAGTAACAACAACAACAACAACACCTACTACAACCACCACCACCACCACCACCATCAATAACCACAGCCATAGCAAAAACAAAACTATTATTACCATGTAGAGTATATCAACCCTGCCTCCCTATCCTACCCCTTTCTCCTCCTCCTCCTCCTCCTCCTCCTCCACCCTTTCCTATATATTCCCTCCCACGCCCTGTTCCTCCTCCTCCTCCTCTTCCTCCTCCCTTCATTTACCTCCCCCCCTCATCCACCTCTTTCGCTATCTCTCCCTTGTTCATCCTTCTCCTCTTCCTCCTCCTCCTCCTTCTCCTTTCTCCTTCTCTTCCAACTATCTCTATTTTCTAACCTACATTCCCTTCCCTTTCTCTCCTTTCCCTTTCCATCCCATTTCCGACCCCTTCCATTGCCCCTTCTGTACTGGTTTACCCTTCATTTTTCCTGCCTTCCCTTCCTGTCAAGTCGATTCCTTCACTTCCTTTCTCTTCTTCTATTCTGGACCTTTTCATCCAGCTAATATTTTTCCCTTTTGTTTCGTCTAGCCTCAACTGCACTTCCTCTATCCTTATCTGTGTTTATTTCTATTCCCTCTCCCTCTCCATTCTTCTGTCACCCCAATCACCTCCCAGCATCGTCCCTTATGCCTTTTTTGTTTCATGCAAGCTATCATCTTTTACTCTCTCTACTTCACATCCGTTCTTTCCACCTATCTCCACTGTCATTACAACCATCATCATCACCCCCATCTACACCCATTTCTTCTTTTTATTTCTCATTCCCTCTACATCACTCAAATGACCCTTCGACCACCACTATCACCTCCGCCACCAACAACACCAACACCAACCTCACCTTTACCACTTCTACCATGCAATACCACCACCACCACCAGTAACTCTACACGCTCGACCATAACCACTACCATCACCACCACCACTAACAACAGTAACAACAAGAATAACGCTAATTTGGCCTGGCTTCGTAACAGCGGCGCGGCGCGTGACGGCGGTGAACGTAACAAGCGCCCCATAGCCAGGTGCATGCATTATTCACGCGGTTATTAGAGTGCTGAGGCCACCTGTCACGCCACTGTCCACCTGCTGACAATACTCGGGTGTGGTGGGAAGGGGTGGCGGGGTGGGGAAGGGAGGGGGGAAGAGTGTGTGAGTGTGGTGGTGGTGGTGGTGGAGAGGTGTAAGTGAGTAACCCCGTCTCACCCATCCACCCACACACCCTGCCACTCCCCGCCACCCCGCCCAGCCCACATAACCCGAGACAGAAAACAATAAAACCACAAAATTACAGCCTTTCCTTCATACTCTCCCTTTTTTTCCCCTCGTGTCTATTGTATTCATTGGCTGCCCGAGTTACCGAGAACCGGAGCGTTGCTGAAAAAGTCATGCTGATGCCCCCGAGGACGAGTCGTATAGGTGTGAGGCACGAGAGAGAGAGAGAGAGAGAGAGAGAGAGAGAGAGAGAGAGAGAGAGAGAGAGAGAGAGAGAGAGAGAGAGAGAATCGAAAGTGGGTTAAAGTTTCAGGTAAAGTCGCAAAGTATTAAGTCAAAGTGAATCATTTTGGAACAGTAAGGAAATAGATCACAATATACTCTCTCTCTCTCTCTCTCTCTCTCTCTCTCTCTCTGTCCGGTATTCAGAGGTATTGATGTCCCTCCGAAATTATGTCATCGCGGAGTGTCAATTTCAATGCGGCGGGAAAGGTATTAGTGGCGGGGCTGTTGTTGTTGTTGTTGTTGTTCTTCTTCTTCTTCTTTTAAGTTATAAATATCACTATTCAATATTATCATCTAATACTACAATAATTACTATAGAAATGTTCAAGGTGACGGTATTTTTGGTGCTTTGATGAAGAGGAGTAACAAACTTAGCTAACATCCCTAACTCTGCGCCGATGAACCGAGGCATTATCAAAGTTACCTGTACCTCCGCTATGCTACAATAATTACTATGGAAATGTTCAAGGTGACGGTATTTTTGGTGCTTTGATGAAGAAGAATAACAAACTTAGCCAACATCCCTAACTCTGCGCCACCTTCACCAATGACCCGAGGCAACATCAAAATTACCTACACCTCCGCTATGCTATCCTCCCCGTCAATGTCCCGCGTCAAACATGAATTTTTAAGACCCTCAAATGCAACATCAAAATTACCTACACCTCCGCTATGCTATCCTCCCCGTCAATGTCCCGCGTCAAACATGAATTTTTAAGACCCTCAAATTGGACTCCCCTGTACTTCGGGACACACGCATTGTCTCTCACGCGTCCTGCTCTGGAATGCAAGTCAGGATTCTCCGCGTAGCTTGACAGACAACCTAAATAAAATAAAGTCCAGCGTCACCTGCTGCGGATGATTGGCCCTCGCCACATCAGGTAAAACGCAGGATGATTTTCTTTTCTGTATTACTTTCAAGCACAGTATTTCTGGCTTCTTCCGTGTACGCCACCACGTGTGTGTAAGAAGCCAGGCATAGATAAATGATGTTAGTAATAGTAGGAGTAGTAGTGGGTATGGTAGTAGTAGTAGTAGTAGTAGTAGGTGGTAGTAATTTAAACTGTGCGAGCTTTTATATATTTTTTTTCCTTTGCCCTTTACCGTTTCCTCTTGTGTAAAAAATGACCATCAATTATTACAACTATTATCATTATCATTCTTTTTCTTATTCATCTTCTTATTTATACGATTATTATCATCATCATTATTATTGTTGTTATTATTATTATTATTATTATTATTATTATTGTATTGTTATCATTAGCGTTACTAAAATAATTAATAACTAATGGTTAATAATGCTTTTGCCACTTAAGTCACTCATATCCTAATTGGTTCAGCAGTAATTAATTTATTCACTCGATTTAATGATAATAACGACTAATCAGTTTTAGCTGTTGCCGAAGGAGGCGCAGCGAGGGGAACACATCACCTTATCATCGTCAGCAACAACAAAAACTATTTCAATAACTACTACTACTACTACTACTACTACTACTACTACTACTACCACTCTTACTACTACTACTACAGGAATAAACTCGTCTTCATATCTGTCAAATTAAATGAAAAAACAAAACAAAAAACATAAAAGACATAAAAGAGCTTCACTTGAGTATGTAATTTGGCTCGTCTAAACACACACACACACACACACACACACACACACACACACACACACACACACACACACACACACACACACTTCTCGTTTTTCTTCCTCCTTCTAATTCGCTTTCTCTTAGTCGCACTTTTCTTTCTCTGCTTCTTATTTTGTCTTTTTATCTTCATCATAACTGTTGTTGTTCTTGTTATAGGAGTCTCGTGTCTTCCAGCACTACCAAACTCTTCCTTTTTCTTCCGCAACTTTCTTCTGTATCTCTATCCCCCTCCTTTATCGCCACTTGCTTGCTCCTCTTTCCCTTCTTCCTTTCACCCCTATCTATTGCTACCCCAATCATCACCACCAGTTCTTTTCTTTTTCTCCTCGTTCTACCTCTAAACCCTCCCAACAATCATTAGCTAAGCCTTTCCGTTTCTCTTTTCTCCTTTTCTTTGCTCTCCAATATTCTTTTCTTGCTCCGTGAACTCTACTTTCCATCACCATTGCTATCTCTCCCTTCTCTTCCTTGCATTATTTCCTCATCTATATACTCGTCTCCCTCTCCTACCAGCTCTCCCTTTCCCATTCTCTTTTTCTATCATCTGTTTTAATCCCGTTTGATATCGGTCTCCGGGGAATCAGCGCACTGAACTTTATAAACGCGAGATACATGTTTTGTCCCATTTTTAGAAGCGCCAGGAAGACACGTGCTGAAGTTACCCTCAAGCTGTACTTAACGTTAGTAAGACCTCATTTCATTTATCCCGCAACGCTCTGTTCTCCTTTTTATCGGAGGGATATTGACACGGAATATCATGTGCAGAGGAGAGCAAAAACTGTTATTCATGTGTTGAGAAGTTTGACCTCCGGGGATAGATCTGAACGTCTACATTTGGATTCTATATAAAAAAAAAGTGAAGGGCTTTTTATAAGTGGATAAAGGGTATTAACAAGGGTGATTATAATAATATCCTCGTAGTTAAGCAGAAGGGTAGGAGTCGAAAGAATGGGCTCAAGCTGGATCACTTCAGGTATAATGCGGAAATAGGGAGGAATTGGTTTACTAATATGATATAGGGGATGAGTGGGACAGGCTTGGCAGTCATGTGATGGGTGGCAATACACTGTAGACCTTCAAGGCATTGTTACATTAGCTCATGAATAGGTCAGGCTAGGTGGTGTTGGTGTTACGAAAGCATAACTCATCAACGTATGTACCTGTAATGTGGAAATAAACAATAATAAACAACCAATACAACCTTTTCCTCTTCCTCTCCTCTCCTACAACCCTCCCTCCACCGGCCCCACCACACCCTCAACCGCCCCTCGAAGCCCACTCACCCGGGTTCCTGGTGTTGGTGACGATCATGGCCTTGTCCTCTCGCTTCCACATGATCCGCGGCTCAGGCACTCCCCGGGCGGCGCAGTGCAGGGTCACGTTGGCCTTCTCGCGGACCTGGATCTCGCTGCTGCTGCTCTGTTCGTCCACGATGCTCGGCGGCACTGCGGGAGGGAGGCGGGAGGTGAGGCGTGTGTGTGAACGGCGAAGTGGGAGAGATAAGGACATGTAGGAGTGTGTGAGTGGGAGAGGGCCAGAAAAGTGAGGGAAGGTGAGGGTGTGGGGATGAGAGGAAGAAGGTGGTGGAAGATTGGCACAGCGAGATGGAGGAGGAGGAAGAGGGCGTGTGTGAACGGTGGAGTGGGAAGGAAGAAAATGAAAAGATGATGAAAAAGACTAAAGAAGAGAGAAAAGGGGAAGAGATCCAGGCGATTGGTGGAAGGAGAGAAGGAAAGAGAAAAACTGATGAATGTGGGTGGAGAGAGGAACAAGGGAGTGGCGGAGAGGAGAATTAGGTGAGATAGAAATAGAGAAAGATAGAGATAGATAGATAGAGAGAGAGAGGGAGAGAAACTGAGAGAGAGATAGAGAGAAACTGAGACTGATCCAAGAAGTTTCAGCCGCACGTTTCACCGGCGCATTAGAGTTAAGAACTTTTATAAGAACTTCGAAAATGAAACTCTTTTAACACCGGGGGATGATGAAGCCACCTCGTGTGTGTGTGTATGTGTGTGTGTGTGTGTGTTGTAGCGTGTTGGTGAACCGTATAATAGGAAATGCAAACAACTCTTCCAAGAAACTGAGAGACGAGTGTGCGAGGAGGAAATAAACACACACACACACACACACACACACACACACACACACACACACACACACACACACACACAGGAGGGGAAGGACGTTAACGAGATATGAATTACGAAAACCCCACTGAAGAACGCAGAGATATAACAGTGATAAAAAAAAAAAGGAACAGAACGAGTGAAGAGAATTTAGCAACGAAAGAAAGAAAGTCAGAAATACGTTAGAGAGGAATTACATAAAGCAGAATGACATAAATCGTTACTTAAGAGAAAAAACGATGTAGAAGAAAACCAAACAATAATCAAATAGTTGCAATACAAAAAGGAAAGATAACAACGAAGAAAATAAAAACAAGACACTAAATATATATAGAAAAAAAAAACACGTAGGAGGGATTATAAATGATGGTAATGATAGAGAAAATTAGTGAGAAAGAATGAAAGAAACAAAAGTGGTTACGAAGATGACAAAAAAAAGAAAATGATGAGAGGGAAAACGGTGATGAAAAATTGATGCAAAAATAGTTACGTGCTTATAAAGAATTAGAGAACAAAGAAGGAGAAATGATGATAAAGAATGAGGATAAAAAGAAATTGTGATGATAAAGAATAAGAGAAGAAAAGCGGAGGTGTTTAAGAAAGAGAAGAATGGAGTAGACATAATAAAGAACGAGAAAGAAGAATGGCGATAAATGTGGAGCATAAGTGTGGTGGTGATGATTAAGGAGATAGAAGAACGTGGCGAAGATAAAGAAAGAGAAGAAAAAAAAGATAATGACAAAGAATGAGCGAAAAAAAGACATTGATAAAAAGAAGAAAAAAAGATAATACAAAAAAAAGTAAAATAAGAGAAATAGAGAAGAAAAGAAGACATACAAAAGAAGGGAAAGAAAAAGAAAAAAAAAATGAAAAAAAGAGAAAAAGAAGATGCAAGAGAGAAAGAGAAAAACAGATATAGAAGAAAAAGAAAAGAGGAAAATCAAAGGTAATGAATTAAAAAGAAAAGAAGATAGGAAAAGAAGAAAAAGGAGAAAGAGGAAAGGGAAAAAGGAGAGAGGAGGAGAAAAGAGAAAACAAAAGATGATAAATAATAAAAAAAGAAAAAAAGGAAAATGCCAAAAAAGAAAAGGATAGAAGACAAAGAGAAAAGGAAGAGAAAAAAACATGATAAATACAGAAAAAGACACAAAAAAGAAAAAAAGAAAAAAGAAAGCAAAAGAAAGCATAAGACGGGAAGACACGATATCACAAAACGAGAGAAGAAAAAGAAGAAAAAAAAAGCAAAGAAAACGGGGAGACAAAAATACGAAACAAACAAACAAAAAAACAACAACATCGCCACAAAATGACAAAAAAGCAACAAATAGGTAATAATGAATAAAAAAGGAAAAAAAAAAAGAAAAAAAAGGGGGAGAGAGAGACAGTAGTATTTTCCCTCCCCGCGAGAGTTGTGGTGTGAGGGAGAGTTTCATGTGCAAGGAAGAAATGGCTCTTGTGAAATATTAATAAGTGACAGCGTAATGCGGTGGAGAGAGAGAGAGAGAGAGAGAGAGAGAGAGAGAGAGAGAGAGAGAGAGAGAGAGAGAGAGAGAGAGAGAGAGAGAGAGAGAGAGAGAGAGAGAGAGAGAGAGAGAGAGAGAGAGAGAGAGAGAGAGAGAGAAAACGCACGTATAAGGCAAGAGGAAAAGTGAAATAGAAGATAAATTGGAAAGAGGAGAAGAAACTGGAGAGAAAAAGTCGAATGAAACAACATCGAAATAAAATACAACCACGAAAACATTGGGAGAGGAAGAAAGAGGGAAGGAGGAAAGGAAGGAAGCAAGGAAACGAAAGGAAACAAATCGAAAAGAAGGAAGGAAAAGGAGCGAAAGGCAATAAATCGAAGAGAAGCAGAAAAACAATAGAGGACGAAGGAGAACGAAAAGCAGAAAATAAAGAGGAGGAGGAAGAGAAGGGAATCCACAAGGCGGTTCATTATTGGGTCGTCTGTGTTATCAGTAATTGAGAGTTTGTGTCCACTCGCTTCCCCTCCCATGCCACTCACCCGTTCACCCAGCCAGCCATTCAGTCAGTCACTCACCCAACCAGTCACCCAACCACCAAGTCAGTCACTCAGCCAGCAATCCACTCACCCGGTTTCCCAGTTCCTCATTCATCTACCCAGTCACTCCTCAGTCACCCAGTCACCCAGCTACTCATCCATCTACTCAGCCAGTCACCCAGTCTATTCACAATCCATCCAGTCATCGATACCCATTCACCCATCCTCTTTGTCAATCACCCAGTCATCCACGTGGTCACTCATCCACACTTTCGTCCAGTCACCCACCTAGTCAGTTTCCGAGTTATATACCCATCCAATTATCCATCCATCTAACTAGCCCACTCATCTAGTCATCCATTCACAGCCACTCATCCAGTCAGTCACCCATCCAGCCAGTCATCCATCCACTACCACCACCTCCAGCAACTTCTTTCTTCACTTCGCGCGCCGTCTTGCTCAAATTCAACCTCTCTCTCACCCGCCTGCGGCACACAATCACCTATTTTTTCCATCCTCCACAAACTCTGCCTTCCCAGCCCTCAATCTCTACCCTCAAGCCTTGCAGCGAAGATTAGACGGACAGGATAATGCGATGTTACCTACGTTACCTTACCTTACCTTGCCTTACCTGACACTGAATCTTACCTACGACTCCTAGACTTCCTTACCTTACCTTACCTGACTCTGAATTTTACCTACGACTTCTAGATTTCCTTACTTAACCTACCCTATCCTACCCTACCTTACCTAACTCTTAGCTACGACTACTACCTTACTTTACCTACGACTTTACCTTTCCTTACCTTGCCTTGCCTTACCTGACACTGAATCTTAACTACGACTTCTATACTTCCTTACTTTCCCTAACCTTACCTTACCTGACACAATCTTACCTACGACTACTATGCTCCTTTACCTTACTTTACCTAACCTTACCTGCCTGGCACAAAAGCTTACCTACGACTTCTGTATTTCCTTACTTTACCTAACCTTACCTTACCTTAACTGACACAAATCTTACCTACGACTCCAATACTTCCTTACCTTATCTTTTCTTACCTTGCCTTACCTAACACAGAATCAAGCGTATTAGACTACAATATTTTATTTATTTATTTTAAACTTGGGTTATCCAATTTATATATTTTTTCTAGGGCTTAAGAGTATGAAAGGAACATATATACATAGAGGTCACGGTATTACCTCTTCCTCCTCTTCTTCCTCTTTTTCCTCTTCTTCTATATTTTTCAAGAGGTTAAGAGTATGAATTGAATATAGAGATGACTATAAAATTATAGTATTAAATGTTCCAATCTTCTTCCTCTTCCTCATCCTTTTCCTCTTCTTCTTTCTCTTCCTCTATACTTTTCAAGAGGTTAAGAGTATGAATTGAATATAGAGGTGACTGTGCTATTAAATCTCCCTTCCTCTTCTTTCTCTTCCTCTTCCTCCTCCTTCTTCCTTCATCCTCTTCCTCTTTGCATGACTCGTAACTTCCACTTCCGCCTCCTCTTTCTTGTCACTCCTCGGCGGTTTTATCGAAGAGGAAGAGGAGGACAACGAGGAAGAAGAGGAGGAGGAGGAGGAGGAGGAGGAAGAGATTGGGTGAGGAAGAGGAGAAAAAAAGCTGAAAAAACACCGCGAAGGACGAATGGAAATAATGCATCACGTGCGTGCGTCTGTGTGTGTGTGTGTGTGTGTGTGTGTGTGTGTGTGTGTGTGTGTGTGTGTGTGTGTGTGTGTGTGTGTGTGTGTGTGTGTGTGTGTGTGTATCGTCACGTACAACCAACATTCCCTTACCGTCCCTTCATCTTCTTCTTCTTCTTCTTCTTCTTCTTCTTCTTCTTCTCCTCCTCCTCCTCCTCCCATTTCTACGATGTTAATAAAATGGTTAATAATGTCACATCATCCTCCTTCAGTGCTTGTTCCGTGACGAGAGTTTGAATATCAGTTTTTCCTTTACGTGTTTGTGTGATTATATTAAAGAATCAGCGTTTGCTGTTGTTGTTGTTGTTGTTGTTGTTTTCGTCCTTGTTCTTTTTCTTTCTTATGATATTACTACTACCATTTTTTTTTTTACAGCAGAGGAGAAATTTCAAGGGCGTAAAAAAAATAATGAATAAAAAAAAGCCAGTCTTCTTCTCCTCCTTTTTCTTCTCATTTTATCATTCCTCTCGTTCTTGTTCCTGTTCTTCTTCTTCTTCTATTATTATTATTATTATTATTATTATTATTATTATTGTTGTTGTTGTTGTTGTTGTTGTTGCGATGATTTTTCTTTGATCCCACGAGCTTGTTTTTCGCTTTGAAGTGTGTCACGCTTTTGTTTGCGCCGGTCTTTCATCAACACCTGTAGTTTGTTTGTTTGTCAATGCTCTCTCTCTCTCTCTCTCTCTCTCTCTCTCTCTCTCTCTCTCTCTCTCTCTCTGATACTATTTTCATTTGATCCACCCGCATTTTTCTTTATCGCAAGTCCTCTATGATAATTTTGTTTCATCTCTCTCTCTCTCTCTCTCTCTCTCTCTCTCTCTCTCTCTCTCTCTCCATATTTTTGGTTATAATCTGATCAAAAAACTTTCCTTATAACCTCATTTTTTTATATTTTCCTCTAATATTCTTTCTTTTTTTATCTCTATCAATATTTTTTTACGAAACTGAATGGCACGTTTTGTCTTCTTCTTTGTATGAGGAAACAGGAGACAGAGCAGGAGAGGAAAGAGAAGAGAGAGAAAAGAGAGAAATAACGTTTGGGAAAAATAAACAGAATATATCAAATGAAATAACCAATTGCAAGTGACAGGAAGAAAAGAAGAAGAGAAATAAGAAAACCTTAACAACTGACTCATGAAGAAACAACTCGACGAAATGGCTGACTGACTAACTGACTGACTGACTAATTGACGGACGGACTAAATGACTGACTGACTGACTGACTGACTAATTGACGGACGGACTAAATGACTGACTGACTGACTAATTGACGAACTGACTGACTGACTGACTGACTGAAAAAAATGAAGAAAAAAAGAATACTTGTATAAAGGAGAAAAGGAAAGAAGAAAGAAAGCAAAATAAATGTAATAATAGATTGGAGGAAAAGATGGCACGGAGAGAGAGAGAGAGAGAGAGAGAGAGAGAGAGAGAGAGAGAGAGAGAGAGAGAGAGAGAGAGAGAGAGAGAGAGAGGAAAGAAAAAAAAGGAAAATGCATTGAAGAAAGGCGAAAAGGGGGGAAGAAGAGAGAAAAGAAAGGAAGGAAGAAAGGAAGGGAGAGAGCAAAGAGAACAAGGAAGTAGGGATGGAGGAATAACGGACATGGAAGTAAAATAAATAAATAAAAACATGGATGAAGAAAATGGAGGAATGGAAGAAGGAGAAGGACGAGGAGGAGGAGGAGGAGGAGGAGGAGGAGAAACGTGAAGGAGGCAAAGAAGGGAGAAAATATGGATGAAAAGATGGAAGAATAGAAGAAATGAAGAGGGGGAGGAAGAGGGAAGGCAAGTGGAGGAAGGAGGAGGAGGAGGAGGAGGAGGAGGAGGAGGAGCGTGATGGAGGGGGATGAATAAGGAATGAAGGAAAGGAGGAGTTTCTCAAGAGTAGGGTTCTGCATACTAGACTCACTCCCCCTTCCCCCTACTCCCTCCCACTCCCTCCCCCTCTCTCCCTCCTCTTCCCTTCATTTTCCTTATCTTCCTTTCCTCACCGCCTTTCCATTCTCTTCTTCCTCTTACATACTTTTTTTTTTTGCTCTACACCCACGAAAACATTGGGTAGGAAAGAAGGAGCGAAGAAAGGAGGGAAGGAAGGAAGAAAGGGAAGAAGGGAGAAGGCTAGGGTGTGCATGGGAGCCCTGACCTTTGACCCAGAAATCGCTGGATTGCCGCCAGAAGCTACGCACTTGGTTGGTTTGGTTGGGTCTTGGGGTTCATATAAAAAAGCGCAAACAATCGAAGCACAGATTTAATCGTTACATTTTTATCTGATACTTCTTCTTTTTCATCTTTCTTCTTTTTCTTGTTCTTCTTCATCATCATCATCTTGTTCTTCATCATCGTCTTCTTATGATCATTTTCATCATTTTCTTCTCTTCTTCTTTTTCTCCTTTTTCTTCTTCTTGTTAGTTGTTGATTATGCACCTCTTAGAGTGTCCGAATCAGCCTTTAGGGAAACAAGAAACTGTATAAGCACTCACGGTCTGGGCCGCACCGCCTCCCATGACCCGGAGCCGTACAGCATTCAAGGTTTGGGCCGAGTCACCACTGAAGCACTTGGGGGCCCGCTAGAAGCACTCAGTTTTTTGTGTTGAAATGTCGCCCCACGCACACGACGTTAAGCGCCGTTAGTTAAGCATAATACGTACATACATTAATTCTCACAGACAGTCTTTAGCTTGATGTTTGACCAATGCCACCAGTTCTACACTCCCCCCCGTGCAATGTCAACTCCAAGCTCCCTAAATTAAACCTTCATGCATATTTACTTCTTCCTGTCTCTTACGTTTTCTATGTTTGTATTTTTCAGCGGTAACTCATTTTTTTCTTTCTCGTTTGAAGTTTAAGTAAAAAAGTTCCAATCTATTTTTTCTTAAGAGTTAGTAGTAGAAGTAGTAGCAGTAGTAGTAGTAGTAGTAGTAGTAGTAGTAGTAGTAGTAGTAGTAGTAGTAGTAGTAGTAGTAGTAGTAAAGATTTGTCAAAGTCGTACAAGTTCAGTTGGTAGGATAAAAATGTAAAGTAGGAACCGTGTACCCGCTTACTTTTTTCTTCCTCCTCCTCCTCCTCCTCCTCCTCTTCCTCCTGCCGTCCCTGCTTCTCCTCCTCTTACTCCCTTCGTCTACCTCCTCCTCCTCCTCCTCCTTCCTTGTGTCATATTTCACCCCGCCGAGGCCCAACTTTTGTCCCGCACGAGTGATCTCAGATTCACGAACTTAAATGAACTATGTAGTGAGTGTGTGTGTGTGTGTGTGTGTGTGTGTGTGTGTGTACCTACCCCTACTCCTACTACTACTACCACTGAACTCACTACCACAACCAACACTACCCTCAAATTCCCTTCACCACCACCACAACCATCACCACCACCATCACCACCACAACAAAAACAACCACTACTCCCATTACTCTCACCACCACTACCACCACCACTACCACCATTCATCAACATCCTCAGCACCCCGTCCATTGCCCTCCACTAAAAGGAAGAAGCCTCGCCTCTCCTTTGAATTACTCCTCGTCATTCGCCCCTCCAGCTGAGTGCCTCTCGTGTGGTTCTCAGCGGCACCGGGAGAGGTTCTTTACCGCCTCTCCCTTCCTTGATGATAGTGACTCCCTCCCTCCCTCTTTCCCTCCCTCTCTCGGCTTTCTTACGAGGTTAATAATGTTTCATCTCTCTGTCTGTGTCTCTCTCGTCTCTTATCTCGTATTTCTTTATTTCTCTCTATGGTGTAACGTCTCCACTCTCTCACTCAGTAGTTCTTGTGTTGCTGTTCTTTGTAGTGGTCTGTTTCTTCAATTTTCCGTTTTTTTCTTCTTCTCTGTCTTCCATGTTTCGTTTTTTTCTTCCTTTTTAATTCTGTTCCATCTACTTTATTAACTTTTTCTCATTTTCCTCTCGTCTCTTTCCCTTTATTTTTCTTTTATTTTTCATTTTTTCTTCTTTTTTCTATTTCTTGTTTTGCATATATTTTTCCTTTTCTTTTTTCTTCCTTCATTTTTTCTACTTCGTTTTTTTCTTTCTTCTTCATTCTCCTTCTTATTCCTTACTTCCTCCAACTCCTTCTCCTCCTTATAATTTTCCTCTTATCCCTCTTCTTCCTGTTGCTCGTTCTCCTCCTCCTCCTCCTCCTCCTCCTCCTCCTCTTCTACCTCCTCTTCCTTTTCTTCCGCCTCCTCTTCAGCGTTCTTCTCGCCTCTCATTCTCTTCGCCTCTCGACCTGACAACTAAATCTTTTTTCCGGGCAAGTAAAGAAAGTTATACAGAGAGGAACAGAGAGAAGACAGAAAAAACGTTACCCCCCCCACCCCCCAACCCCTTCTCTCTCTCTCTCTCTCTCTCTCTCTCTCTCTCTCTCTCTCTCTCTCTCTCTCTCTCTCCTTTCCGAGAAGACATAAGAGATCTAGTGAAGTATAAGTGTGTAAGAACGTCTCTCTCTCTCTCTCTCTCTCTCTCTCTCACACACACACATACAGACACACACACACAGAGAGAGAGAGAGAGAGAGAGAGAGAGAGAGAGAGAGTCTGAGGGAGAAGTAATCTTGGTAAGTGTTCCACAGAGGACTCACACCGTACAGCTCTACCCCCTCCCCCCTCTCTCTCTCTCTCTCTCTCTCTCTCTCTCTCTCTCTCTCTCTCTCTCTCTCTCTCTCTCTCTCTCTCTCTTTCAAGCCAGGTGCTACATAGATCTCCGCTTCTACCAAACGTTCTCTCTCTCTCTCTCTCTCTCTCTCTCTCTCTCTCTCTCTCTCTCTCACACACACACACACACACACACAGAAAAGACTCTAAACGTTTGTCTCTCCCTCCCTTAAAGAACCTCCCCGTCTATGCGTCTCCGGCAGGCTGATAGGGGAGATAAGGGAGGAGACGAGGGCGCGCCGCGATTGGAGGGAGAGGAAGAGGCGGCAGTAAAAAGTGTTATGCAAAGGTACTGCTTGGTTTATGGTGAGCGATGGGACGGGGCGCCTTCCTTAGGGGGGGTACGGGAGGAAAGTGGGATATGAAGGTTGTGTGTTGGGGGGGGAGCAGGAGGAAGAGGGTTAGGTGAGGGAAGAAGAAGAGGAGGGTGATAAGGTTTTGTAGAGGAAGGAGGAAGGGGAGAGGAGGAAGAGGAGGGTTTGGAAAGGGAGGAAGAGCAGGAGGAGGAGGAGGAGGAGGTGAAAGTTCGTAAGAGTAAGAGGAAGGGAAAGGAGAGAGGAAGAAGAGGAGGAAGGGAACGATTGGAAGGAGGGAGAGAAAGAGGAGAAGAAGGATAAGTGAATTACTGCTTCCTCTGCTTCTTATTCTTATGCTTTTGCTTTGTCTACTACTACTACTACTACTACTACTACTACGGTACTTTACATGCAGAGACTAAAATTGTGGCAAGTAAGGCTGGACTCTGATGGTTTTGAATAATCTTCGTCTCTTATTTTATCAATGTAGAAGTTAGATAGTTAAGAGTTTAGTGCCAAGGAGAGGATACACGGTACTTAGTTAGGGTGGTTACGAGTCGAACGAGGGAGTAGTACAGCGGTAAATGGATCGTTAGTCCCGTATACGAGAGGCCACATTACTACTCTATGGGCCATACTTTTGAAGCCACGCAAGCACACACAATTTCGACAAGGCTTTCGTAGGAGGTTTTGGCATTTCCGTGAGTAGTTTTATGACCCTGGTTGAGGCTTGAATCTTTTGTACCATGGCTGTGAAATACTACATATAAGAACCCGATTGATCTCCTTTTCCGTGAGTAGTTTTATGACCCTGGTTGAGGCTTGAATCTTTTGTACCATGGCTGTGAAAAACTACATATAAGAGCTCGATTGATCTCCTATTCGGCATTTGGAAATAGTTGATGTGGGAGTTGGATGTGTCTGGGAATACTGACCTATATAAATGTCACATGAAAGTCACTCAGAAGGAAACGTAATCTTAATCGACTGCCTCAACCCCGCCCCCCCCTTCCCTCTCTCTCTCTCTCACTCTCTCTCTCTCTCTCTCTCTCTCTCTCTCTCTCTCTCTCTTGGCTATAGTAGAGAAAACAAGAGTATCAACAACACACCCTTCTTCGAATCTTCCCCGGTTCTTTCTTTCTTTTTTTTTGAGGAAGACAGAAGTTTTGTTTTTCTCTACCAGTAATGTTATTTATTTGATGTTCTTGGTTGCAGAAAAAAAGGAAAATATAGGAAAAAAAAGAAAAAAAAGCCAGAGACGATGATGAATAAAGAGGCAAAGAAATGAGAAGTGAAAGAATTGGATAAAGGAGAGAGGTGCGATTTAACTCTAACACACACACACACACACACACACACACACACACACACACACACACACTACTCACCGACCACCTGCAGCAGCCCGACTTGTGAGATGGCCGGGTCGGTGTTGATCTGGCACATGTAGTAGCCGCTGTCCTCCTCCGTGACGCCCGTGATGTGCAGCGTCCAGGTCTTGTGGGAGTCGTGCGTCACGGAGTAGCGCGAGATGCGGGCGATGAGGCGCGTGTGCACGGCCACGATCATCTGCCGCTTCAGGTGTATCCAGCCCACCTGTAATTAGAGAGACAGGTGTGAGGGACGGAGGTCATATATATTATCAGGTGTATTCAGTTTACCTGTGAGGAGAGACAGGTCATATATATTATCAGGTGTATTCAGTCTATCTGTGAGGAGAGACAGGTGAGGGACGGGAGGTCATTTATATTATCAGGTGTACTCAGTCTACCTGTGAGGAGAGACAGGTCAAATATATAATCAGGTGTATCTAGCCCACCTGTCGTAAGAGGGGATAGGTGTGAGGGGTTAAGATTGTGTATGTTATTTTTTTTACGGCAGACGAAGCAGCGTAAGGGAAAAAAAAAATGATACGGTAGATAGAATATGTTAGCTGAGTTGCTGCTGTATGGAAGTGTTGTTTGGGGTTGTTTTTTTATGCTGGAAATGTAAATGGTGTTACAAGTATTACCGCGACTATTATAATAACGATTGCATTTACTACTATTAGGACCATCATGTATACTACTACTACAACTACTACTACTACTACTACAACTACTACAACTACTGCAACTACTACTACTACTACTACCACCACTACTGCTATTACTACTACTTCTACTAATACTGTTGCTGTTCATACTACAATATATTTATTATTTTTATTATCAACGGACACCACAACCATTAACATGACCTACTTAAAAAGAATTATGCATATATAATAACAAACACGATTATTATTATTATTATTATTATTATTATTATTATTATTATTATCATTACCATCATTCTCGTTATCTTCATTATCGAGGGACAGCATGCTCGCTAACGTGACTTATGTTGAGACAGAGAGAGGAGCAAACTCGTACATATAGATATCGAGAGAATATTGTGCAAGTCTCGTTTGCTTATAGAACTGTCAGGTTAATAAGGTCGCCTCGCCGGGGAAGATAATTAACCATTTTTTCGCTTTATTTTGAGGAGGGAAAAAACAGGGTCGATTTCCTCTCAACTTCCTTTTGCGAGAGTCTGGTTATGGCCGATCTTTTTCTGCATAAATATACCTTGACTTCCCTTTCCATCAGACGCCACAACCTTTTTTCTGTCTGTCTGTCCGTTTATCTGTCTGTCTGTCTGTCTCTCAGTGTTCCCGTTCATGCCAAGGTCGTCAGATGCGTTGCTCGAGGTAAATATATCGACGATGTATCCCCAACCGATGGCCACTTATGCTTCCCTCCACTTCCTTCTCTCCTTGTCCTCCTATTATGCTGTGGTTTCTCTGTGTTCGTTTGTTATTCCTTTTTCTCTCTTTCTTTCTTTCTTATATGTTTGCTTCTATTTATCTATCCCTCTATCTGTACGCCTCGCCTATCTCTCTTCTTTCTGTTTTTAGAGGTTGTTTTTCTTTTTCTTTTACTTTTTCTTCCTGTTTCTTTTCTACTGCTTCTTCTTCTCCTTCTTCGTCTTCTTCTTTTTTCTTCTTCTTCTTCTACTTCCTGGTTTTTTTTTTCTCTTCTTCTTTTTCTTCTTCGGCTTCTTCTTCCTCTCCACCTCCTTCTCCTCCACCACCACCATCACCCCACTACCTCCCCTTCCCCCCACCCTCTCCCCCACCTTTCCCGTCACCTGAGCTCACCTGAGGAGGCATAAGAACTGGCACTGTTTGTCCAATCGTCCCGCGGCAACTTTTCTCATTAGCGGCAGGTAAGGCCCGCCATGCCCACGGGACGCCCGGATGACGAATTTATGGTACAGGTGGGAGGAATGTGCCGGACGGAAAGGTAATGAGCTACTTAGGAAAGGGATTTGATTCTGTTGGAGTTTTTGATGCGTATATGTCTTGAGTTAGTGTTATTTTTTTCTTTTTTTCTGCCTTTTTCCTTTTCCTTTTTCTTCTGTTTTTCGTGGTGTGTTTTCCATTGTAGTTTTTATTTTTTCTTTCATTTACAGGGAAGGAGATTTGATTCTGCTAGAGTTGTTTTGTTTCATATATATATAGATTCTGTTATGTTATTTCCCTTTTTTTTTCGTTTTCCTTCCTTATTCTTTTCCTTCATCTTTCTTTTGTGTCTTTTCCTTATATATTTCTTTTCTTTTTCTTCCGTTTTCATTCCTTTATCTTTTCCTTCGTTATTTCCTTCATGTGTTTTCTATATCAATATTTTTTCGTCCATTTACAAGTTCGGCGGAGGACGGTTGGGAGGGAGTTTACCATATTTTATTTGTTTCTTTTCTTCTTTTTTACTCTGTGTACTTTCACTATCTCTTCTGCTTTGTTATATGTGAAGAGAATGGTGATTGAAGGAGAGAAAAAAAATAACCCTATAGGAGGAAGTTAAAGCGACGTAGCAAATTAGCCAACTTTATGTAGCAGCGACATAAAGCGAGACGCCAGCAGATATGTGCCATGAAATAAACCCCCAATACATAAAATGACCACAAATGCTTTGATATATATTATGAAATGGTTTGTGTGAGGGGTGATTTTTTCTCATTTTTCTCGCTAGGAGGGACCATTACGAAACATGATCCCCGCTGCTACCAGGTTTTAAGGAGAGAGTGACAGGAAGGAGATGTCGAGGGCGTAATCGATAAACAAAGATAAACAAACAATTAAGAAGGAAAAGAAAATAATAGCTAACGAAACAAAACAAAATAAGAAAGAAAAAAGAAAGCAAGAGATAGTGAAAGTACACAAAGTTAAAAGAAGAAGAAAAGAAACAAATAAAATACCTATGCTAAACTCCCTCTCAGACTTCCTCCGCAGAACTTGTAAATGAACGAAAAAAAATGATATAGAAAACACATGAAGGAAATAAGGAAGTAAAAGATTAAAAGAATGAAAACGGAAGAAAAAAAGAAAATATAAGGAAAACGCACAAAAGAAAAATGAAGGAAAAAGGGAGAAAAAACAACAAAAAAAAGCGAAATAACATAACAGAATCTATATATATGAAACAAAACAACTCTAGCAGAATCAAATACCCTTTCATCCCCTTCATCACCGCCTGCCCCTCACCATCCCTTCATATCTTCTCCTCACCCTCCCTTCACGCCCCTCCCTCACAGTCCCTTCCCACCTGTCCTGTTCCGTCCCCTTCAGCAGCTGCACGCCTTCCCTCCCTCACTCCCTCCCCCATTGTAAGGTAAATTCAGTCCCCGGGGGCGAGACGGACGGAGTGACGGCAAGATTGGACTGACCGGCGTCTCACTCCCGGGACTGTTCGGCAAAGTGGCCATCGAAGGGAGGGGAAAAGTAAGAAAAGAAAATGGGTAGCGGCGCCATCGGAGGAGGAACCAAAGAAAGGAGAAGAATAGAGCAGGGGAGAAAGAAACTGCAGTGAATGGTCGAAATACGGAAAAGGAAAAGAAAAGAAAAAGAAGATAAACGAAAATAATGAGTGAAGAGAAAGTAATGAAGAAGAAAAGAGATGAATAGATCAGGAGAGAAAACTGCGGGTGAACGATCGAAACGGGGAAATGGCAGATAAAAGAAAAAGAAAATAAACGAAAATAGTAAGTAAATAAAAATTCATGAAAAAGAAAACAGATGAATGAGACAATGGCGCCATCTGACATTCACTCCACCTGAACCCTGACCCCCCCCTCCACCCCCCCACCCCCGAAAAAAATACATTCAAATTAAAATCAAAGAGACCTAATGTTGAAGTATTGCGGCCATAAATGACGTGTATAAAATATCGTTTAGCGCATCAGTACAAATGAATAAGTAGCAAAAAGAGTGAACTAATTGACGCGTGAAATCATAATAATGGCGCAATGAATCAATTACTCAAAAAAAAACGGTAACAATGACTTTAGAGCATAAAAAAGATGATGAGAAAAATAAAGATAAATAATAGAAAAATAAATAAATAAAAAGATGATAGAAAATAAAATAAAAAGATAATGAAAGAAAAACTAGCAAAGCCACCACCACCACAAACACCACCACCATCAAAATCATCACTACCATTACCACAACCACCACCAAAACTACCACCAACAACAATCACATGAAAAAAAAAATAACGTTACTACAACCCCCGTCATCATCTCCCTCACCACCACCACAACCACCACCACTACAACCACCAACATCATCATCACCACCAAAACCAAAAAATAACAATCACCAAGAAACGATAAACACCACCACAACCACCGCCACCGTCACCTCCTCCCCAACCACCACCACCACCATTACCACCGACAACAAGAACATCAACGACATAACAATCCCGGATTCACTTTATACATTCAATCAGCGCAATAGAAGAACGGACGAACGGACGAACGAACACACTGACGCTGGCAACCCAACCCAACCCAAAACACTTCAACACAACACAGCCCCGCCGGAAGGACACACACACACACACACACACACACACACACACACACAGACACACACAGAGACTCGGGTTCGTTATTAATAAACAAACAAGCAAATGAAGTGAGCGAATCAAATTGTGAATAAAATAAGGGACGGCTATTTCATTTTGATAAATACCATGAACTTCCCTTTAACCAATCTCCATCCGCGGCCTTTCATCAATAAATTATTATCAACGGGAGCGGCGAAAAAAAAAAAAAGCGAGTAAAATGTACCCCGGCACACGTGTTCACGATATTGACTGTCCAAGGGGAAAAAAAATAAACAGAATGAACATATTTTAAACTGTTTACATTTCCAGCTGGGTGAAATGTTTGCGTGGATGTTTGTTCGTTTGTTTGTTTGTTAGCTCCCGTTCCGATGTTCTGTTCTGTTCTGTTTTGTTATGTTCTCTCTCTCTCTCTCTCTCTCTCTCTCTCTCTCTCTCTCTCTCTCTCTCTTGTATGTATATTTTAATTAGTCTGCTCTTGTTTGTATATTTGTTTGTCTGTTTACTAATTGATTTCTGTTACGCTACTAATTTGACTCTCTCTCTCTCTCTCTCTCTCTCCTATTCAAAACAAGCAAATTTGTCATCTGATAAAAATACAACCGATTCTTTTTTACGCGCGATTTCTCTATAATTCGCGTATATTTCGTGTATTTTATTTATTTTTTTATCCATTGGCTGATTCTCTATTTATTTTTCTCTCCTATTAGTCCGCAACAAATATAAACAAGTTACTCTCAGCAGGTCGTGTACACATAAATAAAAATCAGTTCCCTTTTTTTTTGTTCTGCATTTTCGTATTTTCATGTAACTTGTTGAGCATCTGCCCTTACGTTACCTGTTCTGTGTTGTCCTGTCTGTCTGTCTGTCTGTATGTACGTCTGTCTGTCTGTATGCCTGTGTGTCTGTCTGTTTGCTTTGTCTGTCTGTCTGTCTGTCTGTCTGTATGTATGCCTGTGTGTCTGTCTGTCTGTGTGTCTGTCTGTCTGCCTATGTCTGTCTGTCTGTAGGTAGGTAGGTATGGCACTGCTACAAAAATAAGTGAGTTCACCGTAAAGAGTGAAAAAAAAAATAACATGACGGGAAGTAGTTTTTTCATCCCTTTGTATTTTGCGTAAGTTTATTTCAACCGTTTGGTATTACGCACAAAAAAAAAAAAAAAAAACTACGAACCAGCGGGAGGATTTACGCTAATAATAATAAATGTGAAGACTGTAGAGCGTTGACCTCGATAAAACAAAACAACAAAAAAAAAACATGATGGGTACACGTATAGAATGACCAGGAGGCTGTGTGCGTCGAGGAGGAGGAGGAAGAGGAGGAGGAAAGTGTCCCATATTCTTGTATAATGTACGTCCTTATCATTCAGTATTTGCTCTTATCTCCTCTCCCCTTATCTCTCCTTCCTTCTCATCTCTTCTCTTCTTTTTATTTCCCTTTAATTTTCTCACCTTACGTCTTCCCTTTATCTGAAGTCTCCTCTTTTTCCCTCCTTTTCCCTTCCCTTCTCTACCTCCTCTCACCTCCATTCCTTACTTTTCCCTTTCTTTGCATCTCTTTGACACCATTCCTTTTCTATTCCTGTTATCCATTCCATTCTCTACCCTTCCCTTCCCTTTCCTTTACCTGTCTTTATCCAAGCTTATGCCTGGGTAGAACTCGTGTGGGATAGGTATAGATTCTCTCTCTCTCTCTCTCTCTCTCTCTCTCTCTCTCCTGGCTGTTCTCCTTCAAGTGGTTTTCCCGCATCAACTTGTGGGTTCGTGATCTATTATTTATGATTAACAAGAAAATGCCTTCATGTCGCAGATTATAATACTGCTTTTGTTATTAGTATCGTGATAGATTTTGTTTTCGTAGTAGTAGTAGTAGTAGTAGTAGTAGTAGTAGTAGTAGTAGTAGTAGTAGTAGTAGTAGTAGTAGTAGTAGAAGTAGTAGAATCACTGAACGTTAATGGATAGTGGCAGTTATTGTAGTAGTTGTAGAAGTAGTAGTAGTAGTAGTAGTAGTAGTAGTAGAAGTAGTGACAGCAGGAGCAGTATTGGTGGTAGTGAGTGGTGGTCGTGGTAGTGGTGGTAGTGGTATTGGCTGTGATGGTGGTTTTATCGTTTGGTTGTAGTGGTGGTAGTAGTAGTGGTAGGGTTCGTGGTGTTGGTGGTGGCTGTAGTAGTGGTTATAGTGGTGGTGGTTGTGTGGTGGTAGTGGTAGTGGTAGTAGTGAGTGGTTATGTTATGGTATGTGTTATGTTATGTTATAGTATGGTTGGTTATGGTATGGTATGGTGGTTATGTTATGGTATGGTATGTGGTGATGGTGGTAGTCGTGGTAGTAGTGGTCGTGATCGTAGCAATGCAAGTCGAGCCAAAAATTCATGGTACACATTTTGATAAGAGGAATAAAGGTGCGGCGGGAGACTCGGCGCGGACCTTGTAAATCTTGCTCGCAGCGCCGCCCGACAGTGATGGAGCCACGCTGTTAGGCGGGGCGGCGGGAGGGGAAGGGCGGGGGGATGGAGGTGGAGGAGGAGGAGGAGGAGGAGGAGGAGCAGGAGGAAGCTGAGATCAGGATGTGGATGTTTTGAGGATCAGTCGGGTAAAATTCTTAGTGGTAGTGTGAGGGTCTTCTTCTTCTTCTTCTTCTTCTTCTTCTTCTTCTTCTTCTTCTGCTTCTCTTTTCTTCTTCCTCTTCACTTTCCTTAACTTTTTCTTCTTATTCTTATTTTTCTTTCATCTTTTCCGCGTTTTCTTTTCTTTTCTTCTCTTTCCTTTCTCTTTTTCTTCTTCTCCTTCCTCTTCGCTATTCTTTATTTCTTTTCCTTCTTCTTCTTCTTCATCTTTTTCGCTTTTTCCTTTTAGTCCTTCTTTCTTTCTTTACTTCGAGAGAGAGAGAGAGAGAGAGAGAGAGAGAGAGAGAGAGAGAGAGAGAGAGAGAGAGAGAGAGAGAGAGAGAGAGAGAGAGAGAGAGAGAGAGAAGGAGGAAGAAGGGAAGTTGAGAATGAAGGGAACAAGGAAAGAGAGAAGAGAAAAGGAAGGAAAGGAGATGAAGGAAAAGTGGAGAAGAAGGGAGAGATAAGGAAACGAAATAAAGAAAATATACAAAGGGAAGAAAGGGAAGGAAAGACCAGGAGTTAGAGAGACGAAAAGAAGGAAGAGAGGAAAGGTTGATAATGGAGGAAAAGGTGGAAGGTAGAGAAGAAGGCAAGTTGGAATAGGAATAAGAGGAGAAAGGGGGAGATATATAAACAAAAGAAGGGGTGAAAAGAGAGAAGGGAGAAGGGGAGGTAAGGGGAGAAATGAAGAATGGGAAGTAGGGTGAAAACGAAAGGAAAATAAGAAAACGAGAAGAGAAAGCGGAAAAAAAGCAAAAAAAGGAAAGACTATTATAAAGGAAAGGGAAAATGAAGGAAAAGGGAAAAGAAGGGAGATACATAGATAGCGATAGAAAGAGAGAAAAAGGAAAAATGGAAACGAAGGAAGGAAATGGAGGGAGAGGAAAGGAGAGGAGAGATAAGGTAACAATTGAAGATATTGAGATGAATAAAGCAAAAAGGAAAAATAGGTAAAAGGGAGGGAACGAAGGGGGAATAGGGAGATAAGGGAGACAAAGAAGAGAAGTAGGAAGTAAGGAAAAGGGAGAGAAAAGAAGATAAAGTTAAAAAAAAGGGAGAAAGAGGGAGATAAAGGGAAGGAATGTGATGTTAGGGAAGAAAGAGAGAGGGAAGAAGGGAGAAAAGGATAGGGAGAAGAGAAGTTTAGGGGAAGAAGGGAGATGGGGAGAAGGGAAGAAGGGGAGACTAAGGAACAAGGGGATAAGGAAAGGGAGGGGAGGGAGGGGAGGGAAGAGGATAGAGAAAAGACAAGTTTAGGGGAAGGGGAGAAGGGGAGAAAGAAGTAGCAAGGGAGACAAAGGAACAAGGGGATAAGGGAAGGGAGGGTAGGGAGGGGAGGGAAGAGGATAGAGAGAAGTTTAGGGGAAGAAGGAAAGCTGGGGAGAAGGGGAGAAGGGGAGAAAGAAGTAGCAAGGGAGACTAGGGAACAAGGGGATAATGGAAGGGGGGGTAGGGAGGGGAGGGCAGAGAGAAAAAAAAAAAAAAAAGTCTGAAGCTACGTGATAAAAGTTTACCAGTTATATTTATGGTTGAGGGAATATTTTGTGTCTGACGTAAAAAGAAAACCAATGTACTGTGTTATATCGTTTTTCATACCGTGCCACCAGGGACGCTCTCTCTCTCTCTCTCTCTCTCGATGTATGTAACTCTATATTATACCTGTCTTTATGTAACTTGTCTATCTACGTCAATGTCTATCTACCTATCTATCTATCTTTCTACCCTTCTATCTACCTATCTATCTATCTGTCTATCCATCTGTCTATCTATCTATCTATTTCTGGATACCGAAACTAACCTAACCTAACCATTCCATTTGTCACAGGATCTCTCTCTCTCTCTCTCTCTCTCTCTCTCTCTCTCTCTCTCTCTCTCTCTCTCTCACTACCTCTATCTCCCTCTATCTCTGAGCCTCTAACTCCTTCCCTCCCTCGTTCTCGTGTCTCGTGTGTCCCTAGACCGTCACCCACGAGACTTATTACGCTTCGGGCCATTACACATCCCCTCCTCGCGTACCCAGAGACACAGACACACACAGAGACACATTACGGAACCAGGGACGCGATTTTGAAATAACCTCCCTCGCCGCAGCCAGAGTGAGCGCGCCAGAACCCAAACAGTAGGAGGAACACTTAAGCGGATGGTCCAGTCATTAGAATTTACATAAAACTAAACTACTGCTTCGGGGTTTGTCTGGGAAGGGAGATGGTGGGGGGGGATGGTGGGGGATTGCTGGGGGAGAGAGGGTGGTGGTTTGGGAGGGGAAGGGAAGGATAGGGAAGGGAAGGGAGAAGGAGGAGACAGTAGGGGAAGCATAGGGAAGGAAAGGGAAGGAAATATGGAAGATAGACGGAGAGAGATATGGAAGGGAATGCAAGATAAAGAAAGGAAGATAAGGGAAAAGAAAGGAAAGGAAAGAACAGGCATACTGAGAGATTTCCTGGAATGTAGGTGTGAAAAAGATATGGAAGGGAAAGGAAAGGAAGGGAAGGGAAGGAAGATGAAGTAAAGGAAGGGAAAGGGAAGGATTAATATGGGGACAGGAATGAAGGAGAGGGAAAGAAAAAAGGAAAGGAAAGGGAGGAAAGAAAAGATAGTAAGGGTGCTTTTAAGATGTATGGGCGGGTAGGAAGGATTTTTTTTTTTATACTGAGGGTGATGACGCATACGAAAGGCTGGAGAGAAGAAGACGGGGGAGGAAGAGGTGAGAGATGGAGGAAAGAAAGGTACAGAAGGAAGATAAAGTAAAATAACAACAGTGAGGAACATGAGGAGAAAGAAAAGGAAAAAGAACACTTGGATAAATTTATAAGTGAATGAAAGAGAAAGAGAAAAGAAGTAAAATGTGAGAGAGAAAAAATCGGTAACATGGAAGAACAGAAAAGGAAAAAAAGGAATATTAATGGAAAGGTACACGAGGAGAAAGTAAAGAAGAAAGAACACTTGGATAAACTTATGAGTGAATGAAAGAGAAAGAGAAAAGAAGTAAAATGTGAAAGAGAAAAAATCTGTAACATAGAAGAAAAGAAAAGGAAAAAAAGGAATATTAATGGAAAAGGACATGAAGAGAAAGTAAAGAAGAAAGAACACTTGGATAAATTTATGAGTGAATGAAAGAGAAAGAGAAAGGAAGAAAAATGCGAAAAAGAGAAAAAAAATCGGTAACATGGAAGAACAGAAAAGGAAAAAAAGGAATATTAATGGAAAGGGACATGAAGAGAAAGTAAAGAAGAAAGAACACTTGGAGGAATGAACGAGTAAATGAGAAAAAGAGAAAGTAAAGTGAGGAAAAGGAGAAGATCAAAAATAAAGTCTCGGAACCATAAAACAGACACTTTGTAATACATGAATTTTGAAAAGGCCTACATGAGAGAGAGAGAGAGAGAGAGAGAGAGAGAGAGAGAGAGAGAGAGAGAGAGAGAGAGAGAGAGAGAGAGAGAGAGAGAGAGAGAGAGAGAGAGAGAGAGAGAGAACGTGGTTGATGAGACGGATTGAATGTTTTTTGGGAAAGCAGAATAAAAGAATCACGTTGTTACTACCCTTATCCTCCTCCTCCTCCTCCTCCTCCTCCTCCTCCGCTAAGACAGGAGGCAAAAAAGGCGTGAGTGGTTGAGACTGAGGCGGGCGGCGGCGGGTCGGACCAGAAGTGAAGAGAGCCGTGAAGAGGAGAGGTGAGGCGTGGACCGTCGCCGCCTCCTCCTCCTCCTCTTCCTCCTCCTCCTCCTCTTCTTCCTTTCTTTTCTTTCTCTTTTTCGCATTTTACATCCTTTCTCTTTCTCTTTCATTCACTCATAAATTTATCCAAGTGTTCTTTTTCCTTTTCTGCTGTTGTTGTTGTTTTGTTGTTGTTGTTGTTGTTGTTGTTGTCCTCTTCCTCCTCCTCTTCTTCCTTTCTTTTCTTATTCTACTTTATCTTCCTTCTGTACCTCATCTTATTTTTTAGTTATTTTTTCCTTCATCTACAATTCCGCTACGTGTTGTCCCTTGCCATTTTGCGCTTTGGATTCTGAAGTTATTTTTTTTCTTTTTTTTCTTTTTCGGTGGCGTCATTTGACCTTTGCGGCACCGTGTTTCTGTGTCCCAATTAATTCATCAATGTTTTTTTTTTCGTTCTTTTTTTTATTTATAGATTTTCGATTTAGATTTACTTCCTGTATCTCCGTTGCCTTCAGAGCCTCCTCTTCCTCCTCCTCCTCCCAGCTGCTTAATCTTTCTATCTATCTAACTTAATCTCTCTGATATTGATACTAACTAAATAAGAATCTCTCTCTCTCTCTCTCTCTCTCTCTCTCTCTCTCTCTCTCTCTCTCTCTCTCTCTCTCTTTACAGTTTCCTTAAAAACCTCCTCCTCCCAGCTGCTTAATCTTTCTATCTATCTAACTTAAACTCTCTGATATTGATACTAACTAAATAGGAATCTCTCTCTCTCTCTCTCTCTCTCTCTCTCTCTCTCTCTCTCTCTCTCTCTCTCTCTCTCTGTCTATCTATTTATCGTTCCCTTCAGATCCTCCTCCTCTCAGCTGCTTATTCTTTCTATCTATCTAACTTAATCACTCTAGAAGCAAAAGGGGAGTGGAGAGAGGGAAGGGAGGGAAGAGTAGGGAGAGAAAGGAAGGCAGGGAAAGGAAGGAGAGGCAGGAGGTAAAAGAGGAAAGAGAAAGGAGGTCGGGGAGAGAGGGACTGAAGGGAATGAAGAGAGGGAAGGAAGGGAATGGAGAGAGGGAAGGAAGGGAAGGGAGAGAAAGGAAGACAGGGAGAGTAAGGAGGGTCTACTTCTACTTGAACTAATGCTATGAATATAAGACTACCAAAATAGTAACCCTTTCAGTCCACCCTTTAATAACCGTTCCTTGACCTTCACGACAGGCAGATAATGTCAATACAAACGAAATGAAAATCA
This sequence comes from Eriocheir sinensis, assembly GCF_024679095.1. Classification (NCBI taxonomy): domain Eukaryota; kingdom Metazoa; phylum Arthropoda; class Malacostraca; order Decapoda; family Varunidae; genus Eriocheir; species Eriocheir sinensis. Next base: position 841,959 of record NC_066566.1, on the reverse strand, counting down.
ATACGAAACATGAACTCGGAAAATAAAGGACGCAAAATATCACCCACCTTTTTTTCTCTTTCTTTTTAATTCCTTATTTTTCGCTTCTTCCTTTGTTCATTGTATCCTGGTTTCATTTGCTTTCTTCCTTTCATTCATTTCTTTCTTTCTTACTTTCTCTTGTTTTTTCTTTCTCTTTCTCTCTCTCACACACACACACATTCTCAAGCCACATGAAACAAACCTACATTCCTTTCACCCTCTCAAACTCTCCACTAACAAAACTAAAGCAAACCAAATATCTCTACACACGTGACCTTTCCCTGGTGGTGGACGAGTAAATCATGGATAGCCTGAACCACACACGGGATACAACAAGAGCCTGGCCTTCATTATCACTGGAAAAGAAGCTTCCACGTATACGATAAAGGAATAGAGACCCGCGGGGATTGAAGGTCATGAAATCCTTTGAGTCATCCGTCCATCCTCGAGTGCTCCCGTGACTCGTAAATGTGACGGGATGATACAAAGGCAATTTTCTGTTTACTTATTCCAGCGTGACATTAAGAGGGGAAGGAAGCGAAAGGGCAATTTACTATTCGGCTTTGGGGGGCCGCGCGTCTGGTCTCGTCGATGTAACGCGGGTAACGTGGGTAATATTAGATTCAGTTTGTCACTTCCGTTTTCTCTGCTGTGCTCTACTTTAAAGTGAGGCTTAGATTCTTTGTTTGATCCTGACTAACATATCACAAGCTGCTATCATCGTCCCGTCTCGTTCATCTGTAACTCGGGGTATAACTGCTTGATTTTCTGGGTGATTTTAGATTCAGTTTGTCACTTTCGTTTTCGCTGCTGAGCTCTCCTTTAAAGTGAGGCTTAGCTAAGTTTGATACTGACTACAATATCACAAGCTGGTATCATCGTCCCGTCTCGCCCATCTGTTACTCGGGGTATAAATGTTTGATTTTAGATTCAGTCTCACTTGATTTTCCTCTCTCGTGCGAAGTGTCCTCTTAAGTAACGTTAGAATTTTTTGTGTGATGATGACATTCAGACAACAACACCTTCACCATCACCATGACCAGCAACAGGAACAGCAAGTGCTCATGACACCAACAAAAATTATATCAATTACGACATACTCAGAGACAAAAATATAAGTAATAATATAAGCAATAATGTTTATTACTATTAGTGTTTTTATTTGAATTATTATTGTCATTATTATTATTATTATTATTATCATCATTATTATTATTATTGTTATTGTTATTATTATTACTACTATTATACCTCCTCCTCCTCCTCCTCCTTCCCCTCTCACTCCCCCTACCCCTACTACTACTACATTTACTACTACTACTACTACCACTATCACAACAACAGCAACAACAACAACTACTACAACTACAACTAATACCACTACTACTACTACTATTACTACTACTACAACTACTACTACTACTACTACTACTACTACTACTACTACTACTACTACTAACTACTACTACTGCTGGTGCTGCTGTTATGATGGTGATGACGATAACTACCGGTATTTAAGTACATCTTCAATTGTGGTACAGTACTTCCGTTATGTGAAGCCTTTTTTCAGCTTCAAGTAGCCGCTTAATACATCAAGAAGAAACAACAAAGGCTTTTGACCAGTATTTCTTACCAAATGCAACCTAGGAACAAGACTAGTGATTCCGGTAGGTTCAAAACTGATATTTAATTCTACGGAAGGAGCCTGCCATGTTTCACTACCTACGCCCTTCTTAAGTGATGATTTTATTAGATTTTCAGAGTGCTTCTACGGCAAACTATTACTTCTTGGTACTGTACAAGTAAGAATAACAAGGAAATATGAATTACCAAATGATATGTTATATGGGCTCTCGAATACTATCACTACTAAATATCCACAGAAAGTTTAAAGGATGCAGTATTAAAGTTGATTCAAATTTACTGTTATGTGTAGTGTTAGTATGAAAAAAACACGTTCTGATTCCTTCCCCTAAAACTCTTGAATAGTGCTAGAAAAGGAAATTCGCCACTTTAGGGATGAGAAAGATGGTACGGCTTCTTGTTAATAATTCCTGAGCAGTGAAACCCATTGAAACTTTCCAGCACCTCTGACTTCAAGGTTAAAAAGGGAGCGCTCTCCACAACGTATGAATCCAACCCTCTCTGACTTTATTGTTATGTTTCACTTATTCTTTCTGTCTGTCTGCCTTTAAGCATGTCTATATGTCTGTCTGTATGTTTATATGTCTGTCTGTCTGTCTGTCTGTACCTGCTTACGTTGGTTTCTCTGTCTCTCCAAATCACTCTTACTGTTTCAAACTTAACCCTCCCCTAAAACACACACACACACATCACCATTCCGTCTCGATAGTAAATGGAGCCGAGCCATTTGTCTTCCGAGGCCACGATGGAAGTATCCGGCGTGCTTAACCCCACAAAGCCCTCCCGCCGGCGTACCTGGCCCGGGCTCTTTCTTTACTCCTTCCTTCCCTCCTTACTTCCTTCCGCCTGCCTCTGTCTCTTAGTAGCGCCCTCCCTCCCTCCCCCTCTCTCGCTCTCGCCTGCCCTACTCTGTGACGCAATCATATATAAAGAAAGTTGACAAGCGTAGCAACGGAGGTGAATTATACTACCTGCGAGTGTGTGTGTGTGTGTGTGTGTGTGTGTGTGTGTGTGTGTGTGTGTGTGACACACACACACACACACACACACACACACACACACACACACACACACACACACACACACACACACACACACACACACACACACACACACACACACACACATGCAAAACGAGGTGATTCAGAGAGACAGAGAATGAGAGAACACGGAATAAAGAGGAAACGCGCACGAGCGGGAGTGAGCGCGAGTAAATCCCGCGACAAAGGAGGTGGCGGGCCGCGAAGATAGCATAGAGAGCAAATGTATTAGAAAATGATATCTGCAAATTGAAGAGACGCTGCGAAATGATCGGAGGCAGGGAGGAAAAAGGGAAAGAATTATATTTCTGCCGATTAAAAAAACACATCTGAGACAAGGAAAAATGAAGGAAGTATATTTTTTGCCTATTGAAAAAATGATTGGGGAGGAGAAAAAAGAATTACATTTGTGCATATGGAAAAGCTCGGAGATAAAAGAGATGAAAAGAATGATATTTGCCTGTTGAAAAATGGAGAAACTGAAAAACTGTAAGGAAAAAAAACTCTTCTGTGAATTAATTATGAAAACAAAGCTGATGAGAATTGGCTTCTGTCATGAGCGACAAGGAGAAGAAAGAATGAGTGTATACTATCAAAACGAAACATAACGCTATCGAAAAACATATATAAAAAAAAGAAACTGCCAAGCTATGGACATATAAATCGAGAGGAAGATATAATGAATTGGTTATAAAACATTTAGTTATGGAAATGGAAGAAGTAACATTATTATTATTATTATTATTATTATTTTTAGTAGTAGTAGTAGTAGTAGTAGTAGTAGTAGTAGTAGTAGTATTTATAGTAGTATTAGTATTAGTAGTAGTAGTAGAAAAAGAAAAGGGAAAATAAAAATAATAATAAAAATAAGAAAATAAGAAGAAGAAAAAGAAGACCACGAAGAACAAGAACAGGAGCAAGAAGTAACGGTAGTAGATACAACACGATCAGCGGTAACAGAATCAAAACAAACAGAAACAGCATCAGAACACCAGTCGCAGCGGCAGTCGGCGGCACCCACCTTGTGTTCGCCCAGGTCCTCGACAGTGCAGGAGAGCGAGGCATCGCGGCCCACGGTGACGGTCACGTTCCCGATGGTGCCGGCGAAGCGCGTGGTGCCGGGCGGGTCACCTGAGGCCACACCTGAGAGAGAGAGAGAGGCAGGTGAGATGACGCAGGTAAGTTGTGAGGGGTAGGAGGCAGGTGAAGAAGAAAGAACAGTAGGTAAAGTGAAAGCAGATGAGGAAAGGTATAGGGATAGGTGAAGAGTGAAAGACAGGTAAGTTTGATGCAGTAAGGGAACAGGTAAGGAGCAATGAGCAGGTAAAGGTAGATAAGGTGAACCCAGATGAGGAAAGGTACAGAAATAGATAAGAAATGGAAAACAGGTGAGGCAATGACGTTAATGTATGAAGGTAAGCGAGTAGAATGAGGAAAAGAAAAGTTAAGAAATAGGTGGTGTATAAGTCAATGAGGTGAAGCCGGCTGTGGAAAGGTAGGACAGGTAAGAAGTGAGAGACAGGTGAGGCGAAGGGAAGACAGGTGTGATGAAATGAAGGTAGGTCAGAAGGGTGGGAAACTATGGAGAAGGCAAATGGTTGATATTGGTTAAGGAAAGACATGGCGTAAATAATTAAAGGACAGATGGGAGAAAGGGGAGGAAAGATGAAGGGATAGACAGTTGGGGTGAGAGATGGTCCGGTGTGGTTTGGTAAAGTTAAGAAGGAAAGGAGAATAAAAGAATGGGAAGGGAAGATAAAGAAGCGGAAGAAAAAGGGGACACAGAGGAAGATGGCAAGTGTATGACTAATAAAGTGAACCTAAAAATACAGGATCGTTTTACTGCCTCTCCTTTCGTATTTGCTTTTGCCCTTGAACTGCCGCCTCCTCTGTTGTGATTGAGAGAAGGTTCACAGGAAAATACGGAGCAGGCATAATCAATCACCCATAGGCACTACACATGAGGTAGGGAGACCAACAATGCAGCAATACAATAGAGCAATACAAAACCAGCGGAAGGGAAAGGAACCTAAGAAATAAAAAGTTTACCCACTGATTGAAAAGAGCACAACAGGCGACCGAAAGGAGCAGTGCAAGTCAATGGAGTTCGATAAAGTAGATTGGATAGAGTAAAGCCATATATAAAAGTGATTGAGAGAGAGAGAGAGAGAGAGAGAGAGAGAGAGAGAGAGAGAGAGAGAGAGAGAGAGAGAGAGAGAGAGAGAGAGAGAGAGAGAGAGAGAGAGAGAGAGAGAGAGAAAGAGAAACGGAGACTCAATTCTTTCCTCGGAGTTCTGTTTTCAGATCGGATTTGGTTCCCAACTTGAACTTTGGTTCCACGCAGAAACTTCTTGAAAACTGGACCCTGAGAAGACCAACTGTGGGGTGTGGGGAGGGGGGGGGTGGGGGGGGGGGAACGAAGAAGGAATAGGTGAAGAATACGGTGGAACAGAGTAGTAGGGAGAAAGGGATCGGGACAGAAAGCGGAAGAGGGTCAAAGTGAAACGAAAGGAAGGAAAAGAAAACGAGGAGACTTGGAGAGACGGACGGAAATGGATGAAGGAAGGAGGAAACGGAGCAAAGGAAGAAAGGAACAAGACGGAGAGGCAAAAGTGGAACACGGACAAGTGAAACCAATAGGTGGAAGATGGAACGCTGTGGAACGGGGGCGGGGCGAACTGGGGAGGGGCGAGACGAGGCGGAGCGGGGCGGGACGGGGCTGGGAAAGGCGGGGCTGGGCTGGGCGGAGTCAGGTGAGACGAGGTGGCGTGGGCGGATGGGCGGGGTGGCGTGCGGAGTGGGCGGGGTGGGCGGGATGAGGACTGGTGGCTGAGGTGATCGTATGAGGAAGGAGTGGAAGGTGGAGTGAGATGGGATGAATGGGAGTAGAAGTAATAGTAGTAGGAGTAGTAGTAGTAGTAGTAGTAGTAGTAGTAGTAGTAGTAGTAGTGATGGTAGTAGTATTAGTATAAGTAGTAGGATAAGTTGATGGAGAGAGGAGGGAAGAGAGAGTCGGGTAGGGTAAAAAAAAAAAAAAAACGTGAAATCAAGTAGTAAGATTATAAGAATACACGAAAAAAATAAAAACCTTGTAAAAAAAATAATAAATAAAATAACAAATCACTTTTACTTATTTTTTTCATTTCTTTCCATTCTTACTCTTCTCTCGTATCTAGTTTTGCATTTTCCTTTCTCTGACCTGTAACTTCCTTGCCTGTGTGTCTGTTTCACGTTCTCTCCTTGAATCGAGTGAACAAAAACTCCCCCGCCCGAGGACTATTTATTTACTTGCCTGAAAACCTTTGAATCATCGAAACTTACTGGATCAAAAAGGACTAAGAATATTCATGCATGTGGACGGCAAGGGATCGAGAGAAATGACAAGAATAGAAAAGAATAGAAAAGACGGGCACGAAATAAAGAAAATCAGGGGGGGCCGTTGCAAAGGCTAACCCCGAACATCAACAGAACAGAACATGACAGGGAATAAAGGAAGAGTAGGAGGAGGACGAGGAGGAAGGTGGAGGATGAGGAAGAGGGACACAACTACTACGAGGATAATGGGTATAGAAAAGGAGTTGAAGGAACAGTAGCGAGGTAGTCTTTATCTTGAAATCTCATATAGGGTCGCTGTTAATGCTTTTGCCTTGAGGTTGAAAGGCGGGATGTTCTTCCTGACGTCACTGGGCGGCACTTGGGATTGACGCTCTGAGCCACTAGACCACCGCGCCCCAGTTACTTAGAATTTACTGATAAAAAAGAACGTAGCCCACTTAAAACAGAAACCACGCAAGGAAATGAAGTAGCAGAGAAGTAAAGGGAAAATAACGAGTGACTCACCTCTACAAAAACGATAAATCACTCCCACCCTTCCTAACTCGCCTACGAAGAAAGGATTATAAAAAAAAAACAGGGAAGGAGGAAGAAAAAGACAACAGGTAAAAAAGAAACCGGAAACGAGAAGAAGTAAAGAAAGAGAGAGACAGAAAGACAGGAGGAAATAATAAATTGATATTTCCACCACCCGGAAATATGAAAAACGAAAAATGTCATACAGGACGAAGGAAAAAAAAAAGAATGAAAAAGAAAGAGAAGTGAAGAAACAAAGAGAGAACGAAACAGACGAAGAAAGAGAGACAAGGAAGTGGAAAAAATATCGTATCAGAAAGAGAAAATCTGTTCGCTTGTTTGTTGGTTGGTTGGTTAGTTTGTGTGTTTGTATGTGTGTGTGTGTGTGTGTGTGTGTGTGTGTGTGTGTGTGTGTGTGTGTGTGTGTGTGTGTGTGTGTAAAGAAATCAAAGAAAAGTACAGAAGTCGTAGTCGTAATCTTAAGTCGTAGTGTGTGTGTGTGTGTGTGTGTGTGTGTGTGTGTGTGTGTGTGTGTGTGTGTGTGTGTGTGTGTGTGTGTGTGTGTGTGTGTGTGTGTGTGTGTACGCGTGGCCGGCCGCTGCGCCACTCGAGACAGCACAACAACATGAGGTAAACTCCGCCGAGGACGAGGAAAAAGTTAGCGAGGAGCCGCGACCATGACCACCACCACCACCATCCCCCTCTCTCCCATCCCCCCCCTCTCCCCATCCACCATCACCACCATCATTCCCCTCTCTCACCCCCCCTCTCCCCATCCACCATCCCTCTCTCTCACCCCCCAACCCTCTCCCCATCCACCATCACTACCACCACCACCCTTACCCGACACCATGACCACCACCACCGCCGCCGCCGCTGAGGGCCCGACACACCACCACTCCGGGGAAGTTGCCTCACCCTCAAGGTAGTTAAGGGATTCGAAGAGGAGGAGGAGGAGGAGGTTAGGTTGAATAGTAGTAGTAGCAGTAATAGTAGTAGTAGTAGTAGTAGTAGTAGTAGTAGTAGTAAAATGAGGATGATGATAGAGAGGAAGGAAAAGAAGATTATGATAACACGGGAAGAGAGAAAGATTGAAGGAGAAGGTGGATGAATCGTAAGAGAAATATCAAAAGGAAGAAGAGAAAACTGAGGACACGGAAGAGGAAGAAGAAGAAAAAGAGGAGCAGAAGAGGAAGACAATATAAACAGAGCAACTAACAAGACAGATTAGGAAGACAAATTATGAAGAAAACGAAGAAAAAAACAAACCCCAACCAAACACCGACATCACCACAACAACCCCAACCAAACACAACCACATTTCAACCATTCCCAACAGCAACCAACGTCAGACAAGTTCCCTAGATCCGGCTCATGCGTTTGGCTGATACCTGATTTTTACGTAAGGGAGCAGGTTAATTAAGTTTCTGCTCAGGTGTACCATCCACGTGTGTAGCAGCTACGGAACAAGAAACACTGAAAGATGAACCCAAAGACAATCGATTACAGGGAAAGAAAAATTAACGTCGACGCAAGAAAGAATGAAGAAATAGTATAACGAACAATTGAAAGAAACACACAAAGGCCGGACGGAAGAACGAATAAGTCAGTATATAAAAAAAAGAAACAGGAAAACAATAAAGAAAAATGACGTATGAGGAGGCAGAGGAAGATAAAATGAAAGAGAGAAGGAAGAGGAGGAGGAGGAGGAGGAGGAGGAGAAACACACAAACAGCGTCTTGACATTACAGAAGTTAGGAAGACGGAGGTGGTGGCAGCTTTGTGTGTGTGCGTGTGTGTGTGTGTGTGTGTGTGTGTGTGTTAAAGATAGATAGATAGATAAATAGATAGCGACATAGATAGAGAGAAAAAATAATACTTCAAAAAATAAAAAAACAAATACTACAAAACAAACATATAAACACGATACAATTTCCCACACACACCTTAAGACAGACAGACAGACAGACAGACATATAGACAGAAGGAAAGAAAGAAAGAGATTACGAGACACAAGGCATGGAAGAAAAAAGAAATTGAAACAGAAGCACAAAAAGATGAAAAAGTGGAGACGAAGGAACAGAAAGGAAATAAATAAAAAAATAGAAAGAGGAAAAGGAGAAGAAGAGGAAGACAAGAGCAGACTGAGATTGAAGCACAGACGGAGACAGACAGACGAACAGGAATACAGACAGGAAGACCGCAAGGTAGATTCCAGTCTCACCTCACCTTTTTAATCACCTAGAAAAAAAAAATCTCATAATTGTAATGTGTTTATGTGTTGTATTTTACGGTTAAATGATCTACTGAAAGAACACTACTCCACCTCCTCCTCTTTGTCGCATCAGAGGAAGGAAGGAAGGAGAGAAGGAAGGAAGGAATGTAGGAAGGAAAGAAGGAGGGAAAGAACGAGTGAACGAACGAACGAGAGAAAGAAGATAGGAAATAAGGAAGGAAGACAGGAAGAAAGGAATGAAGGTAGGAATGAATGAATGAAGGAAGGAAGGAAAGTAAAAATGAAGGAAGGAAGGATGGAACGAAGATAGATCAGAAGAAACGAAGTAAGAAAGAAAGACAGGAGGGGAAGTAGAATAGAAAGGAAGGAAGGAAAGTGGGAAGGAAGAAACGAACACGCGAAGAACCGAAGATAGCTAGGTAGGAAGGCAGGACAGGCAAGGCAGGGATGTATAATTCATGCGACAGCCGAAGTTAAGCTCAAAGGTTTTGTCTACGGGGCCACAAAAGGAGGAGAGGCGCGGCTCCTCCTCGCCATAACCTCATTGTCGACGGCGGATGAGAGACAGACGAGAGACACTTAAAAGTTTCCGTTCTGAGTCTCTTTACCTCTCCTCTTTTTTTTTATGTTGGAGTGGCGGGAGAAGTGAAAGACGAGGGAGAAGATGAAGAGAAGGAGGAGGAGGAGGAGGAGGAGGAGGAAGATGCTGTAAATTGCCTTAAAACTCAGGTACGAAATGAGATTCTTCTTCTTCCTCTTCCTCTTCCTCCTCTTCTTCATCTTCTTGGCGCTGGGATTAAGTGTGTGTGTGTGTGTGTGTGTGTGTGTGTGTGTGTGTGTGTGTGTGTGTGTGTGTGTGTGTGTGTGTAGGCGTTTTATATTTTTTATGGCCATATCTCATTCTGGAGAGAGAGAGAGAGAGAGAGAGAGAGAGAGAGAGAGAGAGAGAGAGAGAGAGAGAGAGAGAGAGAGAGAGAGAGAGAGAGAGAGAGAGAGAAACACACACACACACACACACACACACACACACACACACACACACACACACACACACACAAACAAACAAATAAACAAACACACACCTGCCCTAATAATAACTCATACCTTTAATAATCTTGACATGAGGCATAAAGCTCTTCCTCCTCCTCCTCCTCCTCCTCCTCCTCCTCCTCCTCCTCCCAGCTTTGAATAACACTAAGCCGCGTCCGTCTCTCCGCCTGGCTCCCCATTGCTTATTCAGACACTGCTGTAGTTTTGGCTTGGGGAGACTGTGAGAGGGAGGGAGGGAAGGTAAGGGAGGGAGGAAGGGAGGGAAGGTAAGGGAGGGAGGAAGGGAGGGAAGGAAAGGGAGGGAGGACGGGAGGGAAGGTAAGGGAGGGAGGAAGGGAGGGAAGGGAGGAGGGAGGAAGGGAAGGAGGAGGAGGAAGGAGGGAAGGTAAGGAGGGAGGAAGGAGGGAAGGAGGAGGAAGGAGGAAGGAAAGGGAGGGAAGGTAAGGGAGGAGGAAGGGAGGGAAGCACTAGGGAAGAGGGAGGAAGGTAGTGGATGGATGGAAGAAGCTCTGAGGCACTTAGCTACACGTCCGGTCTCTCTCTCTCTCTCTCTCTCTCTCTCTGTAGCAGGGTTGGAAAAAAAATCATGATTTTCTAAAAAAAAAAATCGATTTATTTGATTTAAACAGTTTTTTTTATTTAACTCGATTTTTTCGATTCAAATGACTTTTTGTGCATTAATCCTTGTTTGTTTCCACTGATTATTTGTTTCAGTCTTATGAGGTCATTTTCTTGTATTAAACTTCGCCAATGTTAAACGAAACCAGAGTTTAATATACATTACCCAAGATGAGTTTTTCACACAAAAATCATAAGTAGGACTAACAGTTTATTTTTATGGTTTTAATATTTTTCTTGTAAGAGATGGCAATGATTCACTGGTGCCTGACTTGCTACAGGACCACTACAGGATCAGTACAGGACAAGTAGCCCTGATACTTTTCCTGTACAACGGGTTCATATGTTCTTCCTTCTACTACTACTACTACTACAATAACCACTACTACTACAACTCTTCCTCCTCCTTATCCTATTACTACTACAACTACACCCACCACTACTACTACTACTACTACTACTTTTTTTTTATATTCTACTACATACATAAATGATACCTCCACCCATGTTTATTTTCCCGACTACTACTACTACTACTACTACTACTACAACTCCTCCTCCTCCTTATCCTATTAGTGCTACCACCACACCCACCACCACTACAACTACTACTACTACTATTACTTACCTACCACCACCACCACCACTACTAACACACACATCACCGCTGTTACAATTACGCCGCCACTAAATCAATAGGGAAATATAATACAATAAGCGCCTCACACATAAAAACAAACACGCCCATAAATACGCACGGAAGCATCAACATATATATATATTAACACGCCGCCGCCGCCGCCGCCCGGGCCTATATCGCGCTGCTAATTGTATCTGTAAATTGTAAAGTCATATGCAAGACCGGAAATATGTGAGTCCCCGCCAAAGAAATTAATGAGACAGGCATAACCGCGGCTATTTACGGCCGGGTCCGGGTGTTCAAATTAGGCGCGATAACAGCGATGACGATAGTAATAATAATAGTAATGAAAATAATAATAATGATAATAACAAGAGTAATAATGAAGCCAATCCTATCATTCCAACTACTATTTTTACTACTACTACTACTACTACTACTAAACCAACTGATATAATTGTAATCTAACTTATCAGAAAATAGATAGAGAGAGAGAGAGAGAGAGAGAGAGAGAGAGAGAGAGAGAGAGAGAGAGAGAGAGAGAGAGAGAGAGAGAGAGAGAGAGAGAGAGAGAGAGCGCAGGTGGTCGGCCTCACCTCCTCACCATTACCTAACCTTGATGCCTTCCTCTCAATCTTAACCTTCTTCCTTATGCCTCCGTCTGAGCGTCCGGTCACCCCACACACACGCGAGAGAGACGCACGGGAGAACAGGAGAGGGGGGGACGAAAGTATATCAGCGGTTACGCTGCCGCCCATATCCTACAACATTACAGGGTCTACTCTACACGCACACATCCACATTTGATAAGGCTTTAGTGGAGGTTGTGTTAGTATTTCCATTGGTAGTTTTAGGAGTCTGGTGATGGTTGCAAAGGCTTCTGCAGCATTTAAATCTCCACGTTAAGGTTTTAGTAGAGGTTGTGGTAGTATTTCCATGGGTAGTTTTGTGAGCCTATATTGATAGTTTGATAAATATGTGAAGCACTTATGAGAACCCGACTTATTTCCTTTGTTGGCATTGGAAATTTTTGTGTGACCCTAAAGTGTCTGAGAAGTCGGCCCATACTGCATTCTTAATCATTTCAGGGGGATACACACACCCATGATTAATAAGACTTTCGTAGAGGCTGTGTTAGTATTTCCATGGGTAGTTTTATGAGTCTAGGGATAGTTTGACGAGGCTTCTTCACCGTGAATGTGAAAATGACTAATAAAAACACGACTAGTCTCCTTTGTGGTCTTTGGAAATACGTGTTTTGAGAGCTGAAAGAGACAGATAATAGGGGGTCTTGCAGGGTCCAGGGTTAAGATTTAAGGGGGGTTCGAACGGGGGTCTGAGGTTAAGGTAAGTGAGTGGGAAAATTCTGGAGATTGTCAAGTTGAGAATTGTAGAGATTGTGAAGTTCATATTGTAGGGATTGTGTAGGTGAACATTGCAGAGATTGTGAAGTTCAAATTGCGGGGGATTGTGGAAGTGAAGATCCTGTGAATATTGGGATTGTGATAGCAGATATTTTGGGTGTTGTGAACGTGAAAATTGTAAAGATTGTGAAGTTCAAATTGCCGGGGATTGTGGAAGTGAAGATCCTGTGAATATTGGGATTGTGATAGCGGATATTTTGGGTATTGTGAACGTGTAAATTGTAAAGATTGTGAAGTTCAAATTGTGGGGGATTGTGGAGGTGAAGATCCTGTGAATATTGGGAATTATGAAAGCAGATATCCTCGGTATTATGAACGTGAAAATTGCAAAGATTGTGAAGTTCAAATTGCGAGGCCTTCTGGAAGTGAAGATCCTGTGAATATTGGGATTGTGATAGCGGATATTCTCGGTATTATGAACGTGAAATTGGTGGGGAACGGACACAGATAGAAATGGACACGCTAGGACGCAGAAACTTTGAACGTAAGAGGATTTCAGGGTTAACTTAATATTATAAGGGGCAAAGGTGTGTCCAGAGGCTGCGGTGTCAGTGAAAGTGGAATGAAAGGTGGCTACGTTAGAGGTGGATGGAAAGTGGATATGGAAGGAGGCGAAGATTAAGGGGAATCAGAAGGATGAAAGAAGTGGTTAGTGGAAGAGGAAGTGGAAATTCCGGTGCCAAGGGATTAAGTGTAAGTGGATAGAGTAAGTGAAGGAGGAAATGAAGAGGGTAAGTGGTTAGTGTAAGTGGGTCTTGTGAGAGGCAAATGGTGGGGAATAAGAAAAGTCAATAAGTAAGAGTAAGTAAAAGCAAGTAAGTAAAATTAAGTGTTTAAGAGGTCAAATTAAGTGGTTAGTAAAGGAGAAAAGTGCCGCGTTCGAGAAATTGAAGAAAGGGAAATATAGCTGAAAGAAAGGAAGAAATAGAAGATGCATGAGATAACCAAACAGCAGAAGAGGTTGTGGGTTGTTCTGTAATAGGAAATAAATGTGTAATTGTTAAGGGGTGGATGAATGTGTTTTGAGGGTAGTAAAGAGCAGGAAATGGGGAGATTATATGGGCGGGAAATGGAGACTAATGAGTAGCGATGAAGATTGATATGGGAAAGGTGTGGTAATGGTCGTGGTGGTGGTGGTAGTGGTGTTGGTAAGGGCATTATTTACCTTATCGAGTCTGTTCATTAAGGTAACTCACTTATCTTGGAACACCTGCGCTCCCTAAGGTCAGTGATAGGGAAGTAAAGTAGAGAAGAAGAGTAAGTTTTATGTATGATTTCTACTTTTTTTGTCCTTTTTCTCTCATCATTATTTTTACTACTTTCATTATCATCATTACTACTATTTCTACTACAACTACTACTACTACTACTACTTCTATTACAACTACTTTTTTCCTCATTTTTCATATAATTATTTTTACTACATACATTTTCATTATTATCATCCTTACTTCTACTACTACTACTACTACTACTACTATTACTACTACTACTACTATTACTACTACTACTACTACTACTACTACTACTACTGTTACTACTATTACTGTTACAACTATTACTGTTACTACTACTACTACTACTACTATTACTGTTACTACTATTACTACTACTACTACTACTACTACGACTACTACTACTACTGGTGTTATTATTATTGCTATTATTATTATTATCATTATTCCAACACCCATTATTACCCTTTGTAAATGCACGCGTATGGGTCATTTGCTGCGGTGAATTCGGACGAGGAAGCGCCTTTAAGCTCATGATAAAAACATATTTCCACGGTATTCTCGTTCGCACCAAATTTATGTATTAATATGTCACAATGTTCCCCCGACCCTTCTTTTTTTTTTTTTTTGCGTGCGAATGAATGCTGGTTTTCGGGAACACACACACACACACACACACACACACACACACACACACACACACACACACACACACACCGTTGATTAGTACACACGAGCCTAAAAATAAACAATGGGGCCTAAAAATATAACATGCCAAAAATAAATAAAACCCCGAACATGAACGAATAATCTCCAACTCTCTCTCTCTCTCTCTCTCTCTCTCTCTCTCTCTCTCTCTCTCTCTTCTTTCTCACTTTCCGAAAATGATTCTTTACCGTTCAGTTTTCAAGGCGGGGAGAAGGAGGTGGGCGGGGCGGAGGAGAGAGAAAGAGAGAGAGAGAGAGAGAGACGGGGCGGGGCGGGGTGGGGCGGGGGTGGAGGGGGGAGAAGGGGGGGGGGGCAAGCGCTGGGTTATAGCTGATATCGGGCGAGAATAGACATCATAACTCTTACCTTGAGTACCAGGTGGGCGTAGGAGGAGGAGGAGGAGGAGGAGGAGGAGGAGGAGGAAGTAAAGCTGGGAGGGTGGCGAGGAAGAGAGGCAAAGAAGTGAAAAATAGAACGTAAGGAGGAAGCTGGGAGGAGGAGGAGGAGGAGGAGGAGGAGGAGGAAGAGGAGGAAGAAGAGGAGGAGGAGGAAAAGCAAAAGGAGAAGGATGAGATGAGAGGCAAGCGGTAAGGTAAGGTGGGAGGGACTCAAGAAGGGAAAGAACAGGGGTGGAGGTAGTTTAAGAAAGTGGCGGTGGAGGGCAGGGCGGTGGAGGGCAGGGCGATGGAGTGGCCTCTGTGGGTAAGGAGGCAACGGAAGAGGCATAAGAGGAGGATTAAATGAAGGAGGAGAAGGAGGGAGAGGGAGGAAGAGGTCCACTTGTAGCATGGAGCGAAGGGAGAGAGGGAAAATAGGAAACAAATCTGAAATGGAGAAAAAGGAAGGAAGGAAAGGAAGGAGTCGGAAGAAGAAGCATGAACAGAAGAAGAAGGAGAAGAAGAAGAAGGAGAAGGAGTGAATGGGTAAGACAGGAAAGGGAAAGGAGAATGGAATGGAAAGAAAGAAATGGGAGGGATAAAACTGGAGGAGGAGAGAAGAGGAGAAAAAAGTTGAGCATACAGTGAACGAGGAGAAAGGAGAAGAAATAAGGGAGGAGGGGAGAATCATAAGGAAAGTGAACACAAGCTTATAGGTAAGAGAGAGGCAAGTTAGGTAGGTTTAAGGCAAGGGAAAGCAATGCGGAGGGTAGGTAGGAAAACGGTGAAGGAGAGAAAGAAGGAAAGGGAAGCGAAAAGAGGGAGATAGGAAGAGAAGAAGATTAAGGAAAGGAAAGACTTGGATAAGGAAGGGGATAGAAAGTGAAGAAAAGGTAGACAGAAGGAGAAGACTAAGTTACAGAAAGAGGGGAAGAGGAAAGAATGGAGGAAAGGGAAGGGAAGGGAGGGAAGTAGGAAGGGAAGAAGATGAAGGAAATAAGGAAGAGGATAGGAAGTGAAGAAAAAGTAGAGAAAAAGGAGGATAAGGAGGAAGGAGAAGGAGAAGGGAGATGAAGAGGAGGAGGAAGATGAAGAGGAGGACGAAGATGAA
>NC_066566.1:801006-823506 GCF_024679095.1 Eriocheir sinensis | reverse complement strand
CGGTGGATGGGCTGGCGATCGGGCCGTGGATGGTGGATGTAAGGGGCTGTGAACGGGCTGGCGATTCGGGCTGTGAAGGGACGAAAATGGTTTGCTGTGGATGAAGGTTAAGCCAAAGCGAGAACTAAGAGGAAGAGAAGGAGGAAGAAAGGTGAGGGAAGATGAAGACGGAATAGTATTTAGAAAGAAGGGAAAATGTATTGAGGTGGAGGGTGAGAAAAGGAAAGAAAAGATTGGAAAAAGAACAGAACATAAAAGAAAATAAGAGGGAAAAAAAAGCGTATTGAGGAGGAAAAAGATAAAAGGAAGGAAAAGAGAGAAAGGAGAAATGAAACACAAGAGGAATATTATAAAAAAAGAAAGAGTATATTGCAAGAGAAAAAAAAGAGAAAATAAGAGAGCGGAAGGAGACATAAAAAGAAAAAAAAAAGAAAGTTGAATTTTAAGATGAGGAAAGCACACGGAGGAGCCAGGGAGGGAGAGGAAGAAAAGGAGGGAGAGGAGGGAAGGGAGAGGAAGGATGGGAGGGAGAGGGAAGGGAGAGGAAGGAAAGGAGGGAGAGGAGGGAAGGGAGAGGAAGGAAGGGAGGGAGAGGGAAGGGAGAGGAAGGGAGGGAGAGAAGGGAGAGGAAGGAAGGGAGGGAGAGGGAAGGGAGAGGAAGGAAGGGAGGGAGAGAGAAGGGAGAGGAAGGAAGGGAGGGAAAGGGAAGGGAGAGGAAGGGAGGGAGAGGGATTGGAGAGGAAGGAAGGGAGGGTTAAGGTGAGAAGGGAGATACGCAACAGCTACAGGTAATAGGTTAATGAGAGCTGCTTTGCTTGTTGTTGTTGTTGTTGTTGTTAAGTAATTGTTAGTTTTATTGTTGTTACTACTCCTCAAACTTACTATATTATTAATTTGTACGCTTGTTATTGTTAAGTATTTTTAGTTAGTGAGGGAAAAAAAATAAGTGTGATGTGTGTGTGTGTGTGTGTGTGTGTGTGTGTGTGTGTGTGTGTGTGTGTGTGCGCATGAGTAGTCTAGTCGGGGAGGGAAATTTGATCTGAATAAATCATTTGGGAGAAGAACTTGAGAGAGAGAGAGAGAGAGAGAGAGAGAGAGAGAGAGAGAGAGAGAGAGAGAGAGAGAGAGAGAGAGAGAGAGAGAGAGAGAGTGAGAGAGAGAGAGAGAGAGAGAGAGAGAGAGAGAGAGAGAAGGGGAGGAAGCAACGGAACAAACACAAAAACAGTTGCTTTTTCACATTTTTCATATAATATTTTTCCTCTCTCTCTCTACCTAGCTATCTGTCTATTCATCTTTTTATCTATTCTTAACAATGATACAAGAATAGAACATGTATTTACCTTGTATTTTCCTCCTCCTCCTCCTCCTCTCTCCTCCTCCTTGTCTCCCTCCTTTTTTCTTCTCCTCTCCTTGTATCACTAACGATCACCTTTCTCTAACATTTTTCTTTTCCTCTCGTTTTCTTTTTCCGCATCATCATCATCATCAACAACAACAACAACAACAACGACACTCGCTCGACATTTGCTAGGGGAGACCTTTTCAAAATTTCCTTCGTCTTTCAT
The DNA here is from genome assembly GCF_024679095.1 of Eriocheir sinensis. Classification (NCBI taxonomy): domain Eukaryota; kingdom Metazoa; phylum Arthropoda; class Malacostraca; order Decapoda; family Varunidae; genus Eriocheir; species Eriocheir sinensis. The sequence continues at coordinate 821,941 of NC_066566.1, read as the reverse complement.
TTTGCACCTAATCCCTCTCCTCCTCCTCCTCCTAACTCCCTCTACCTCTTCCCCCCAACACAAGAATAAGCCTTTTCCTCATTTATCTTCATACTCTCTCTCTCTCTCTCTCTCTCATACACAATCCCTAACCTTCCTTCTTCCTTCATTTCTTCCTTCCTTTGTTTCCTTCCTTTTCATTGCTTTCCCTCTCGTATGCTCGTCTTTCTGGAGCGTGTGGGAGGGAGGGAGGGAGAGACGGAGAGAGGGAGAAAGTTTCCTTCCTCCCGGCTGTCTGATGTTCGCCTTAGTGACCGCGCAAGACAAATCATTAAGAGGCATTATCTGGCGGTGGGAGAAGTGATGCTCTCTAACGACACCGACGAGGAGGAGGAGGAGGAGGGAAGGAAGGAAAAGGAAACAGAAGCAGGTTGATGATACAGAAAGAAGGAATATCAGTTGAAATAAAAGGGGAAAGGAAAGAAAATAGAAGAGGAAGATGAATTGCAAGGAAAATGAAAATAGAAGAGGAAGATGACGTGCAAGGATAAGGAAACAAAAACAGATTGAGGATGATGAAAAGGAAAAGAAGGAAAATGAAACGTGAAAATTAAAAGGAGAAAACCAAGTAGGAAGAAGAGGAGGAGCAAGAAAAGAAAAAGGACAAGAAAAAAAGAGAAAAAGGAGGAGGAGGAAGAAGGAATAGGAGGATAAGAAGAAAAGGAGAAGGAGGAAGCTTAAGACAAAAAGAAAAACATGATCAAAAAAAGGAAAAGAAGAACTGGGAAGCGAAGAAGAAAAGTTTAGGACAAAGACGAAGAAGAAACGATGAGGAGAAGAAGGAAGAGGAAGAGGAAGAGGAAGCAAGAGAACGCACATGTAATTTCCTGAACAACCTCATGAGACTTGGAGGAGTGGCAGAGGCAGGAAGGTAGGAAGGTAGGTAGGTAGGGAGAGTAAACGAAGAGGAAGACAACAGACAACATCACAACCCAAGCCAAACAGATAACAACAGTGACCTTACCAACAACCACGGACTAGACCGGCCCCTGAAACAGATCACAAGGACGTCACTTTACCATAGACAGCCTGGGCCCTTAGAAAAGATCACAAGAGCGCCACTTAACCATAGACTCTGCCCCATAACACACTCAAGGGCTGGAACAAGGGCCGAGACTTAACAATGCTGAAGGGAGGCTAAGGGTTATGTATTTGGTAGGAGCCGGGGAAAAAAAGAGAAAGGGAAGAGGAAGAAAAGGGGGAAACTATATGAGTAGGAGATGGTGGAAGAGGAGACGGCTTATATATGGGCTTATCTATCTGTCTGTCTGTCTCAAAGCGCGGAAAGAAAAAGAAAAACTAAGTTAAAGGATGAACGAAATGAGGGAGATGGTAGAAGAGGAGGGTCATTTTACGTGTGTTTGTCTGTCTGTCTGTCTGCCTGTCTGTCTCAAACCCTGCAGAGAGAGAAAGGGAAAAGGGAGAAAAGGGTGAACTCTACGTGTGAGTGAGAGGGAAGGAGAGGAAGCGGGTCTCACACGAGTCTGGCTGCCTGGCTGCTGGGGGGCGGCACACGCGGGGCTCCACTCGTGTGTGTGTGTGTGCAACTCATCATCTTTCCTCAATACTCTACTTAATCTATTAATTCTTTACTCAATTCATCATATTCCCTCAACGCTTTACTAATACTCTATACATATTCGATCAATACTCTACTCAGGTCGTCAATGGTCTCCTCACGTTATCACTTTTCCTCAGCGCTCTCCCTGTCCTCCGTGTCCTGCATGGGGCCGGCGGTGCACGACAATAATTATTCATCGGCTCCATCACGCCGAGACACACCTGTGGGTCAGTCGGCGGTGACATTCAGGTGAGTGGCGGCGACACGGCACCGCTGAGGGCGACATTGCAGGGAGGAGCACTGAGGCCGTGGCATTGATGAGGACACTGAGCTCCAGGAAAGGTAACACTGGGAGAGGATACTGAACGACCGAAACTAAGAAAACTGAGCGAAGGTTAACAGAAGACAAAAAGAAGCCGGAAGAAGGTAAGGTAAGGAGAGGAGAGTGTGAGGAAAAACAGCAACGCGGAAAAGGCAAGAGATAGAAGATAGATAAAAGAAGATAGAAAGAAAGAGAAAAGAGGAAAGAAAGAAACACGAAGATGCGGAAGCTGATGAGGGGTCGAGATGAAATGAGATGACAAAGAGATGATGATGAAGAAGAAAACGAAAACGAAGAAGAAGAAGAAGAAGAAGAAGAAGAAGAAGAAGACGAAGAGGAAGAAAAAGATCCATGAACCAAAAAAAAAAAAAATACTTCAGAGCAAAAAACAACAACGCGAGAGCGAGAGAGAGAGAGAGAGAGAGAGAGAGAGAGAGAGAGAGAGAGAGAGAGAGAGAGAGAATGAAGGTCCCTACAATATATCCCGTCGCAACAAGGCCGTAAAAAACACATGAGCTCCTCCTCCCCCTCCTCCTCCTTGCGCGCGACGAATATGTAAAAAAAAAAAGGAAGAGAAATGAAAAACTTGCCTCGCCCGTTAACTCTTCTCACGGCGGAGGTTAACGACGCTGTTAACTAGTCGGGCAATTACCTGGAGGAGGCGCAGCAGAAGGAGGAGGAGGAGGAGGAGGAGGAGGAGGAGGAGGAGGAGGAGGAGGCCACCCGTAAGTACCTCTCCCACGTGCTCTTTCTGTATACGGGGAGGGTCACGGGGGGAGGAGGAGGAGGAGGAGGAGGAGACAAATACAGAGGAGAAGGGGGAGAGTGATGCTCCTCCTCTGATCATTCCTCCTCCTCCTCCTCCTCCTCAGTCAGCCAAGAGGTCCAATGGAGTGCCTAGCGAGGACCCAAAATTCATGAGTTACCTTCTGAGGGGAGTAAAAAGGAAGTCAAGTATACGTCAGGAGGAAAGCACCTAAAATACTCTCAGGAAATAGGGTTCAAGTATATAAAGCGTCGTAGGGAAGAGGTTCAGGGTCTTCTAAGGGGGTTAAGGCGGATAAGAGACTGTAGGGAAGAGGATCAGGGTTTTTAAAGGGGATCTGACGGGGCTGGAGAGGGATTTGGGGTCTGGATTAAGGTAAGGATGTAGGGTTAAGGGGAAGAGTGTTGGATCAAGGTGTTTGGGGTAGGTTCAAAGGCTTATAGGGTGAGAGAGAGAGAGAGAGAGAGAGAGAGAGAGAGAGAGAGAGAGAGAGAGAGAGAGAGAGAGAGTGAGTGTGTGTGTGTGTGTGTGTGTGTGTGTGTGTGTGTGTGTGTGTGTGTGTACAACTAAATCTAGGTTAAACTTCTCTATTTTTAGCCATTAACAAACTGGATAATTTATTTCGCCGTTTGACTTTTTAAAAAACTGAATGGAGGTTGAAAAAAAAAAAAAAAAAAAAAAACACCGCCGCGAAAATTAAATCGAAGAGAAAAACGGTAATTGTGCTTGGCGTAAATTAATGTTCCGCAAATGCGTTTTAGAGAATTGCGATAACGAATGTGGCGCTTAATTTATTCATTGGCATTATCGCTGTTACGCTGTTCTCTCTTATCCACACCCTTTGTTCTTTGCCTCTTCATTTCTATCTCATTCTTTCTCTCTTTTTTCTCTTCTCTTCGCTTCTCTTCTCTTTTCTTCAATTCTTTTCACTTTCCTATCCTTTGCGTTCCTCTACTGTCTTTTCTTTGCTTTTGTTGAACTTCTCTTCTTTCCTCTCTTCTTCCCTCTTCTCTCCTCTCCTCTCCTCTCTTCCCCTCCCCGTTTCAATCGCTCTCCCGTCGATGGCCGGTAGCGGGCCGACTGAGCGTTACATGGGTGCGGTCTCACTTATTCACCGCCTCGCCTGTCTTTGCCACGGCGCCGGTGATAGAGACATAACGCCTCGCTCCGGCCGCCGCGAGGAGAGGCTGGACCAAGAGATGACGCTGGGGCCTTTTCTCAGACCTTTTCGACCCTCACTAAAACTCTTTCCAAAGGTCACAAAGGAGATTAGTCGGGTTCTGATAAGGTTCATGGTGCAGAAGACTTGTCAAATTACGACTAGGTTATTTGAGCTACTCATGGAAGGACCCACAACCTCTATACGTTAAATAAAATAAATAATAAATAAATCGTAAGTTGTCTAAAAGTGAAATAATGAAATAATAGTATAAGGAAACATACAAATATATAAATGAATGAATAACTAAGTGCACGAATCAATCAATAAATATATAAATAAGTAAATAAACAGCAAAATTAGTGAATAAATGAACACCAAAAATAAATGAGATAAATGAAGAAATATACGTATAACTAAAAAAAAACACTAATAAACTAACTAACGAACTAACAGAAAGATACAGAAAATACATACAAGTAAAATACACATAAAATACATAATAAAACAACGAATAACAACCACATATAAACACACAACAAAAATGGGAAAAAAACATACATAAACAAAATACATACAAGAACATATGAATAACAAAACACACACACACACACACACACACACACACACACACACACACACACACACACACACACACACACACACATACATATATACAACAAAATAAAACCATATACCTACCAAAAAAAAAGTAAGTGTAGAACGGGGCGGAAACAGCATGAAAACTATATATATAACAACAGGCGCGCGTTTTTTTCCCTCTCTCTCTCTCTTTCAACTTTTAAATTTGCATGTATCGTTTTGAATTTATTTTGTTTGCCTCAGTCTTGGTTCGTTTCACCCCGCTTTGCATATACATTTCCCGCCAAAATTCGATATCCAGCTCAGTGATTTAAAATGTTCGTGGGGAGGAGTCATTTCACGGTCACAACCTCTACGAAAGCCTTATCGAATGTAGATGTGTTGAAATCGCAAAGAAAAGAAAATCCAAGCTGCAATATAGGGTCGAGAATATAAATACCACAAGGATACTGGGGCTAAATATATAAGACTTTCATAAACACATCAATTAATATCACGCGTAATATCTTCTCACAACACAGGAGGCGGCTCAAGGGCACAACAAATAGATAGAAATTGATATGGGATGAAAATAGTTGGCGGTCATTAAGAGAACCAAGGCGCGTGGGTATATAACATCGGCTGAAAATTCCTCATGATGTAATAGAAAGATGTAGGGGGGAGAGTTAGGGAGCTCCACCCATCAATCCCTTCCACATCCATCTATCCCATCCTCCCTCTACCCATCAATTATTCCCGTTATTCTTGTTTCTCTTTTAATGCTTTTCTCATCTCATCTTCCTTATAGTATCTTTTCCGTTCTCTCCCTTTCTTTCTCCTTTCCCTTATGCTTTTTTCTGTTTCCTGGTCTCAGGTATTCTTATTTTTCTATTTAGTCTTTCTTTTTTTCCCTCCTTCCTCCTCTTCCTAGTTTCTCTTTCTCCATCTTCCTTTTCTCCTTCTCCTCCTTCCCCCAGTCTTTCTTGCCTCCTCCTCCTTCTCCTACCCCAATTCTCTCTTTCCTCCTCCTCTTCCTTCTTCTCCTTCTCCTCCTCCTCCTTCTTCTTCTTCTTCTTCTTCTTCTTCTTCTTCTTCTTCTTCTTCTTCTTCTTCTCCTCCTCCTCCTCCTCCTCTTCCTCCTCCTCCTCCTCCTCCTCCTCTTCTTCTCCTCCTCCTCCTCCTCCTCCTATACAAGCTGTTCCTGTTTTTGTTGACGATTTCATAAAAGTTTGACTCCATCGTAAAGGCAAGGAGCAGCAGGGTGGAAGAGGTGCTCGGTAACTCCTCCACCCTCACCCCACCACTCCCTACCCTTAATTCCGCTCCACCCCTTTCCTCTCTCTCTTTTTTTCTTCTATCCACGACAGTCATCATAAGTTCTTCCACTCTCGGCTTTCCCCTCTCTCCCTCCCTTCCCTTCATGACCTTCCTTCCACCCAAATTCTCATATTCCTTTTCCCTTTTTATTATTCCACCTTCCACCCTTCCACCCATCTCTCTACACTTCTCTTTCCCACCTCCCTCAATCATTACATTTTCATCCTTCTCTTCCGTTTCCTTTTCTCACCCCTATCCACCCTCCTTCCACTTCCCGTTGTCACTTCCACCTATCAATCCACTCCTTGTTTGTCCTCCCCCCTTCCACCTCCCCTATATACTTCCACCTGCCATTCCACTCTTCCCCATTCCACTTTTTCCATATTAAATCATCCTTGCTATCACCCAAGACTCATCCACCTGATCTCATCCTTATCTTCTCTCCACTCCTCCTCCTCCTCCTCGTCTCCTCATCTTGTCTTCTCTCGTTCTCCTCATCTCCTGCCTCTTCTTCTTTCTTTTCTTCTCTTCTCTCACTTTTCTTCTTATTTCTCTTCCACAGTTCTCTTCTTATCATCTATATTTCTTTTTTTCGTTTTTTTCATCTGCGCCAACTATTCCACTTTCCCCTTCCACCTTCATCCACATTCCTCACCCCTGCTAGCTCCCTCTTTCCTTCCCCTTCCTCCACCACCTCATCGTCACCCACTCCCGCCCGCCCGCTAGCTCGTCCACTCCCTTGCTTTCTTCCACCACCCAGCCTCTCCCAGCCCGACTCTCCCCGGCCGCGTCTACTCTCCTTCCCAGCTCATGTCTCGTCGCCACGCACAAGAACGAGGCTGCAAAGTCATTATGCAGTGTTCCCTCGTTCTGGGTGTGGCGGTGTGGTTCGCTCCTACACTTAACTAACTGTCTGTTGATGATCTGCCTCATATCCTCCCTCCTCCTCCTCCTCCTTCTTCTTTTCCTTTTCTTTTCTTTCATCTCTCCGTTTTGTCTTAATTTTGTTTTTCTTCTCTTATTCTCCTCCTCTCCTTTTTTCTCTCTCCTTTCATCCCCCTTATCTTGTCTTCTCTGCCTCATCTCTTGCCTCCTCCTCCTCCTCCTTCTTTTCCTTTTCTTTTCTTTAATCTCTTTTCCGTTTTGTCTTAATTTTGTTTTTTTTTCCTCTTATTCTCCTCCTCACCTTTCTTCTCTCCTCTCATCCTTCTCATCTTCTGTCTTCTCTCCTCTCTTCTCCTCCTCAATCTCGTCTTCTCTCCTCCTCCTCATCTCCTCTCGTTTCTTCTCTCCTCTCACCCGATGTCCGTTCTCTCGTATTTCTTATTTCTCTTCTATTGTTCTTTCTTTATCATCCTCACATCCTTCCTTCCTTCATTCGCAAGTGTATTAATGAGCTTTTTTTTTCTTGATTTCATAACGTGTAACTTTTTATTCTTTTTTTTTTTTTTGATGGATGAAAAGAGACAAGAACAGGGAGGAGGAGAGTGTGCAAAATGAAAAATGAACACACACACACACACACACACACACACACACACACACACACACACACACACACACACACACACACACACGGACCTTCTAAAATACGTACACACTTTTGCAACCCTTTCAAGACCACATCAAGACCGTTATGACCTACAAAAAGAGCCGAGTCAGTGAGGAGGAGGAGGAGGAGGAGGAGGAGGAGGAAGAGGAGGAGGAGGAAGAGGAGGAGGGTAGTAGCAATTTCTTACGTTCCTTACATCAACCTGTTAATGTTCATGGAGAGGAGGAAGAAGAGGAGGAGGAAGAGGAGGAGGAGGAGGAAGAGAAAGAAGAGGAAGAGAAGAAGAAGGAGGAATAAGAAACAAATGCATATAGAAAACCGGGAATACTAACAAGACGCGGAAGTGGAGGAGGAGGAGGAGGAGGAGGAGGAGGAGGAGGAGGAGGAGGAGGAGGGGAAGGATTTATCGTGAGGGTTATTTGACGTTGTGGCATGATATTTCTACTTTACTTTATTTCCATTAGGACCTACGGACCGGGGGGGGGGGGGGGAGAAGGAGGAGGAGGAGGAGGAGGAGGAGGAGGAGAGGAGAAGGCAAGGGAGAAAAAGAGATGAAGATGGGAGGTAGGAGGGAGGTAAAGGTAGGTTGGAGAGAGAAAGAGGGGAGGAAAAAGAGGAGGAAAGGGAAGAGAGGGAGAGAAGTGAAGATGTCAGAAGGCAAGGAAGGGAAAGAAGGGAGGAAGAAGGGAGAGATGGAAAGATGGAGGAAGGGAGAGTTCAGAGAGGGAGAGAGGGGAGGAAGAAGAGGAGTGAAGAGAGGAAAGGGAAAGGGAAGAGAGGAAAAGAAGGGAAGAAGAGTGAGAAGGCAAGGAAGAGGAGGAGGAGGAGGAGGAAAAGGGAGATAAAAGAGAAATGAGAGAGGGAAGAAATAAGGGAGAAGTAAAATTGAGGGAGATAAACGTAAGCAAGGGAGGAAGAAGAGGTAGAAAGGTAAGGGAGGGAGGTAAAAGATAGGTAAGAGGGGAGGAAAAGAAGGGAGAAAAAGAGGGAAGGAAGAAAAGGGGAGAAGGCAAGGGAAAGGGAGGAGAGAAAAGGGAAGAAAGAAGAGGAAGGGAAGGAAGTAAAAAAAAAACAAGGGGAGATAAAAAGGGAGGGAAGAAGAGGGGAGAAGGCAAGGGAAAGGGAGATAAAGGAAGGCGTGAAAATAAAAGAAGGGAGGAAGAAGGTAGAAAGGTAGGGGAAAGGAAAATAAAAGAAGGGAGGGAGAAAAAGGGAGGAGGAAAGAGGGAGAAGGTAGAGTTAGGGAAGAAAGAAAAAAAGAAGGGAGGCAGAAGGCAAGAGAATGGGAGGTAAAGGAAAAAGAAGGGGAGGAAAAAGAAGAGGGAAGAAGGAAGGGAATGGGAGGTAAAGGAAAAAGAAGGGGAGGAAGAAGAAGAGGGAAGAAGGAAGGGAATGGGAGGTAAGGGAAAAAGAGAGGAGGAAGAAGAAGAGGGAAGAAGGAAGGTAAAGGAAAAAGAGAGGAAGAAGAAGAGGGAAGAAGGAAGGGAATGGGAGGTAAAGGATAAAAAAGGGGAGGAAGAAGAAGAGGGGAGAAAGAAGGGAATGGGAGGTAAAGGAAAAAGAGAGGAAGAAGAAGAGGGAAGAAGGAAGGGAATGGGAGGTAAAGGATAAAAAAGGGGAGGAAGAAGAAGAGGGGAGAAGGCAAGGGTGAGGGAGATAAAAAAAGAAGGGAGGTAGGGAGTGAATTTGACCATGGCGAAGTGTATCAGGGAGGGGAGGGAAAGGGAGGGAGGATATTGAAGGGAAGGAGATGAACGGCTGGTTGCCTACACGTGAAGGGAACTTGTGAGGGAGAGGAAGAATTTTACTATTTCTTCACAGTCAAGGAGACATCTCTAGGGAAAGAACACAAAGGAACACAAAGGAAGAACAAACAACAGCAGACCTGATAGTCCTTACGAGGCTGTTTGTGACAAGCTCCACTAACTATCTAATCAAAGGTGGAAGATGAAGGACAGCAAAGACGAAGGCAGGAAGGGGAAGAGGAGAAAGAGGGAAAGGAGAGAAGGTAGGGAGAGAGAATGTTGGATATGGAAAGAGAAAGAGGGAATGTATGGTAATGGGGTGTTAAGAGAGGGAGACGATAAATAATAGCAACCCAAAATAGCCGACTAGTAGTTATATGTAAAGGTATGCATTGCAGGAGTGTGTGATGGTATGGCGGACGTGTGCAATGAGGGAAAAATAAGTAACTGCATTTGAAGTATGTGGAATTTAACTTTTTTGCGTTAGTGATGGAAAGTAAGGAACGAAAGTAATAGAAAGTAAGCCAGGAGAGTAATAAGAAAGTAGGAGAAAGTAAATAGCGAAAAACATACAATAAGCAATAACGATAACTGTATATAGAGGAGCACTTGGCATCTTATTATAATGTCACTCCAAAGCCTATTTTTGCGGGAGACTCAAGCGCCGCGAATATAAGAGAAGCAACCTGCCGTAGACCACAATACAATACAACACAGTGAGGTGGGTACACGCTCTGTCTGGCCTGCACTACACACCTCAACTTGAAAAACGGGGGGAATAGGTCAGTCTCTCTCTCTCTCTCTCCCTCTCTCTCTCTCTCTCTCTCTCTCTCTCGTCCCCATGAATCCTTCAGCGCCAACCGACTCTCTTTTTTTTCCCTTTTTTTTTAGGCTTGCATACGCCCTGACTTTTTGATGGCCGCCAGATGGGTTCATTTTAGTCTCCCTCACTTATTGACGAGATATGTGTCGCGGCGTGAAGGCTGGGGGGGCAGGGGGAGGAGGGGAGAACGAGGGCAGAGGGGGGCAGAAGAGAAGGAGAGGTGGAGAGGGGTAGAGAGGAGGGGGATGACATAAGCTAGGGACGGGACGGGAAGGGAAGGAAAGGGGAGGGGAGGGATGGAAAGGGAAGGGACGGGAAGGGACAGGACGGGACAGAAAGGGATGAGATGGATAGGGAAGGAGAGGGAAGGGAAAGGATGGGAAGGGAAGGGACGGGAAGGGAAGGAAAGGGAAGGGAAGGAGAGGGAAGGGATGGGATAGATAGGAAAGGGTAGGGAGAGAAAGGAAAGAGAATGCAAGAGAGAGGAGAAAGTGCGGGAAAGGAGAAGAGGGAAGAAAAAAAGACACAGAGGAAGGGGGAGAGGAAGGAAGGGAGATGAGGTAAAGGGAGGAAGGAAATGGAAGGGAAGGGAGGAGGAGGAGGGGGAAGAGGAAGGAGGGGAGAGAGGAGGGTGTGATAAAGAAAGGGAAGGGGAGGAGGATAATGAACAAGTGGGAAGAAAAAAGAGAAAGGGGAAGGGAAGGAAAGGAAGAGGAAGAGGAGAGAAGGAAGGGGGAGAGAATGAAGGAAAGGGAAAGAAATAGGGAAAGTACGATAATATGGTGTTACAAAGGGAGAAGAGAAGGGAGGGGAAGGATTTAGAAGAGGGAGGGAAGGGGAAGGGAGAAAAAAAAGGGAGGAGGTAAGGAGGAAAAGGGAGAGGGGGAGAAAAAAGGGAAAGAGGAAGAGGGAAGGTCCGATAATATGGCGTTACAAAGGGAGAAGAGAAGGGAGGGGAGGGATTTAGAAGAGGGAGGGAAGGGGAAGGGAGAGAAAAAGGGAGAGGAGGTAAGGGAGGAAAGAGGGGGGGAGGGGGAGATGATAAACGGGGCTTGCAAGATAGACAAAAATTCGCAAGGATACTGAATGGGTCCTCTCTCTCTCTCTCTCTCTCTCTCTCTCTCTCTCTCTCTCTCTCTCTCTCTCTCTCTTTATTCCTTCTCTTTCAAGGTCATTTCTCTCCCTCTCCTCTTCTTCTCCATCTTCTTCATTCTTTCTTCTATATCGGTTTCTCTTCCCCCTTCTTCTATTCTCTCTTTTCCTCCCTTCCCATCTCCTTTTCCTTCTTCCTTTCAAACTTTACATTTTCTTCCATAGATTTCTTTAATTGTCCCTCCTATTTTTCTCTTTTTCCTCCCAATATTCTCTTCTTCCTCCTTCTTCTTTATCTTCCTCCATGATATTTTTTCTATTTCTCCTTCTTCCTCTTCTTCTTCCTTCCTTGTAATATCAATCTTCATCTTTTTCTCCTCCTCCTCCTCCTCCCTTTCTCTTTTTCCTCCCAATATTCTCATCTCCCTCCTCCTTCTCTATCTTCCTCCTTGATATTCTTTTTTTCTTTTCCTTCTTCCTCTTCTTCTTCCTCCCTTGTAATATCAATCTTCTTTTTTCCTCCTTCCTTACTCTTCCCTTTCATAGTTTTCAAGGGTCTGTGTCTAGTCTTCATTCATCCTTGTTCAGTGTCATTTTCCTTCCTCCTTCCTCCTTCCTCCTCCTCCTCCTCCTCCTCCTCATTGTTTTTTTCTACTTTTTCTTCTTCTCTTCCTTCCCCTTTAAGCCGTTTGTCTTCTCTCCCTTCTCTTCCATGTAGCATCCTTTCTCTCCTCCCCCCCTCTCTCTCTCTCTCTCTCTCTCTCTCTCTCTCTCTCTCTCTCTCTCTCTCTCTCTCTCTCTCATGGAAAGGTCATAACAAACGAGACTTTCTGTTTGACACCAACACGCACACACCTGTTCTCTCTCTCTCTCTCTCTCTCTCTCTCTCTCTCTCTCTCTCTCTCTCTCTCTCTCGCTCTGTTATTTAGTGATAGAAATACAAACCAATGACAGAAAGACGTATAGAATTGTGGGTAGGAATTGGGAGGGAGGGAGAGAGAGGGAGGGAGAGGGAGAGAGAGAGAGGGAGGGAGAGAAAAGAGGTAGGTAAATAAAGGATCAAACGTTGGGAGAGATAGGGAGAAGGGAGCTGGGAGGGAGGAAAGGGAAAAGGGAGGAAAGTTAAGGAAGGGAGATAAGAGAAAGAGTAAGGGAGGGAGGAAGATAAAGAGAGAAGGGAGGGAAACAAAAGGGAGCAAAGATAGGGAGGAGGAAAGGGAAGGTAAGGGAGAAGATAAATGTAATGTGAGGGAGAAGATAGATAAAGGGAGGAAGAGAAGAAGGGAGAGGGAGAAGAATACTTTGTGAAGGGAGTGACGGCGATGGATGAGGGAGGGAGGGAGGGAGAAGGGAGAGATGGTGAAACGGCAGAAAGGGAGAGAGAGAGAGGGATATGGAGAGAAGGGAGGAAAGGAGGAAGATAGGAGGGAGATAGGTGAAGTGGAGGAAAAAGGGAGGAAGGAAAGAGGTTGGAGAGGAGAGAAAAAGGAAAAAAAAGAAAGAAAAGGAAAGAAAATAGAGGAGGAAGGGAAGGAGAGAGAGAGAGAGAGAGAGAGAGAGAGAGAGAGAGAGAGAGAGAGAGAGAGAGAGAGAGAGAGAGAGAGAGAGAGAGGGAAAAATACAAGATGAATGAGGAGTGGAAGCTGCAGAAGGGAGTGTTAGAAAAAGAAGGATGAAAACAATATCAAAGAGGAAAATAAAAAAAAGACTGGAAAGAGCGCAGTAGAATATTGATAAACAGGAGAAAAAGGAAGAAAATAAAAGTGAAGTAAAAACCCAAAAAACGTAGGAAGAGAAATAGAAAAAAATAAGTAAAAAAAAATTAGTTAGGAAATAAAAAGTGAAATAATTGAAGAAAAGTTGGAAAATGAGGGAAAAAGGAACGTAGGAATATGCAAAAAAAAAAAAAAAAAAAAAAAAAAAAAAAAATAGGAATGCAGTAGGGGTAGAAGGCGTACTTAAGGTAGGTGTAGATAGGTGGTAGATACCGTATGCTATCAAAACGAGGACAGGCGTGCATAAGATCCTCACACTGTACACTCGATAGAGACAGATGGGTAGGGTATACACAGAGTAGGGGCATGGGGTGGGTGGGTAAGGGAGTGGATAGGGATAACCGTACCAACAAGAACAGGCGTGCAACTGGTCCTCCCATCTACACTATCGTTTCCTTGTGCTTCTGGAGGGAGAGAGAGAAAGGGAAAGCCCCGAACCCATGTATAAGTGAAGGTACATTTTTGTGGGCACTGTCCCAAAAAGCCTCGAGGGACACACCGGAGGGATAGCCGCCCTTTTCCTCTTCCCCCCTCCCCTCTTTCCCCCCCCTTTCCCCTTCCTCCTCCCCCTGTTCCTCTGTCTCCTATTTCTACCTGTGTTTCTCTGTTCTCTTTCCGCTTCTCTCCCTTCTCTCTCTCTGTTGTTCTAGTAGAGTTATATGGCTTTATTTCTCTCTCTCTCTCTCTCTCTCTCTCTCTCTCTTCCCCTTCCTTCCTATCGTCTTCTATTTATCTTTCCTTCTCTTCTACGTCTCATTTTCACAGCTTCTCTCCTCCTAACCCTTTCTCTATTCCTCCTTCCCTTTCTGCTTCTCTTCCATTCTTTAAGTAATCCTTTATTTTTTATTTATTTTCTCATATTACTTTTCATTACCTATTGTTACCTATACCTCCCTATTTTTCCTTACCTATATTTCCTTACCTATTCTGTCATCAACGTTTTGTCAATGTGGCCTTTCTCTGTCTGTCTTAAATGAGGAGACGAAAGGAAAAGGAAAAAAGAGAAGAAATAATTGGAAAAAATGAAGAAAAACAAAACATTAAAATAGGAAAAAAATGGAGAGAAGAAAAAGAAGAAGTGTGTGTGTGTGTGTGTGTGTGTGTGTGTGTGTGTGTGTGTGTGTGTGTGTGTGTGTGTGTGTGTGTGTGTGTGTGTGTGTGTGTGTGTGTGTGTGTGTGTGTCTAAAATGAGGAAACAAAAGGAAATGGATGAAAAAAATGAAGAAATGAATAGAAAAAAAATAAAGAAAACAAAACCCCAAATTTAAAGGGCATGGAGAGAAAGAAAAAGAGTAAATGTGTGTCTGTGTATCTCTCTGTCTGTCTGTTTGTCTGCCTGTCTAAAATGAGGAAAAGAAAGGAAAAGGAGGCAAAAAATGAAGTAAAAATATAAAAAAGGAAGAAAACAAAACTTGAAACTGGAGGAGACAGAGAGAAAGAAAATTAAGAAGTAAGTGTCGGTCTGTCTGTCTGCCTATGTCTGTGTCTGTCTGTCTGTCTGTCTATCTGTGTGTCTGTCTGTCTGTCTGTCTGTCTGTCTGTCTATCTGTGTGTCTATCTGTCTATCTGTGTGTCTGTGTCTGTCTGTCCTCAATATTTGTAAGTGGCGGCGAGCGTTCAGGTGGAAAGAGGCGCCGGCTGCTGGAGGTTCGCGCGCCGAGTGTCATACTTATAAAATGTTATGGTTATAGAAGATGGGAATTACAATGACCTCCCCCTCCCCCCCCCCTCTCTCTCTCTCTCTCTCTCTCTCTCTCTGGTACTTTTGTAATGGCTAATGGTACTGTGTGTGTGTGTGTGTGTGTGTGTGTGTGTGTGTGTAACCTGCACGCACATGCACGCCCTTCTTGTTAACTGCCTACCTTCGTACCTACATATATTCCCTCCCCCCCATCCCCCCTCCTCCTCTCCCCCCCCCCCGTCCCCCCTCCTCCTCCTCCCCCCGTCCCCCCATTCTCCCTGCCGACGATAAACTCACAGCTGTCTTTAACTTCGTGGTCATTCAGTGTTTGAGCGATGGATGGAAAAAGGCCGAACACAGAGTACTATGGAAAAAGTAACCATATAACTCTCTATCATGTAAATCTATGTAAATCTCTCTCTCTCTCTCTCTCTCTCTCTCTCTCTCTCTCTCTCTCTCTCTCTCTCTCTCTCTCTCTAAATATCTATCCCTCCCTCCCTCTTTCAGCATCCATTTCCTGTCCGTACAAAAGGCGCGTCTTACTGTGTATATTTGAAGCACAAGTAAATACGGGAGCGAGCGAGCGGGAGGCGTCGGGAAAAAGAGAGAAAAAGCGCAAAAACCTGCGGCAACAAAGGCTTCCCGCGGCCACCCCCTCGGCGCGGGATTTTGCCGGGCGCGGGAAAAGAACGTGATCGCAGGTGACGGGAAACTGAAAAAGTGGGAAGACAAGGAAATGTTATTGATTGAATGGCCGCTTCTCATTAATTACGTGGAGGAGGAGGAGGAGGAGGAAGGAGGAGCTAATGGTGGAACAGAGGCAAGAGGAGAAGCAAAAGAAGAGGAAAATGAGCATGAGGAACAAGAGGAAGGAAGAGGAGCTTGGCATATATAAGTGGGAGGAGAAGGATGAGGAGAGAGAAGAGGTGTAAAACGTTCCCCCCTTTACACACACACACACACACACACACACACACACACACACACCCACAAACACACCTGCCCGGATAATCAGCCCCAGAAGGTGTGTGACAAGCGCCAGGTGAGACGGACGAGACCTCAATCAGTGAGTTAACACCTGGACGAGGGAACAAAGCAGGCAATCACTTAGCAGCGTCAACACTTCGAGCCCCGGAGGAGGAGGAGGAGGAGGAAGAGGAGGAGGAGGAGGAGGAGGAGAGGTATAAGGAAGCAAAATAAGTGAAGAAAACGTCTTTATTTAGGAATTTTATAATGGTAGAAATAGATAGATAGATAGATACATAGAGAGCGAGAGCGAGAGCGAGAGAGACATAGAAAACGCTTGAAAACACGAATATATGAATAAGGAAATACATAAAACAGCGCAGCGTCGACACACACACACACACACACACACACACACACACGGGGGGAAGGGTGGGGGTGTGGGGGGGCACTGTGCTATATGTAACCAAGCGGCACTAAATGGAGTCTGAAGCGATCATCCACCTAAGCAGAAAACTCCCTCCATTGAAATCGACTGGCGGAACAAAGTAATTACCAGCGAGGAGGACACACCTGCGCCCACCTGGCTACACCTCCACCGCCGCCTCCTCCTCCTCCTCCTCTTCCTACACCTCCTCTTTTTCCTTCCTGTACTTGCCACTTCTTCTGTGTACTCTCCCCTTCCTCCTCCTCCTCTTCCTCTTTCTACACCTCCTCTTTTTCCCCCTGTACTTGCCCCTTCTTCTGTGTACTCTCCCCTCTTCCTCCTCCTCCTCCTCTCTTTCTTCTTCATCCTGCTCTGGGCACTCTTCCTCCTCCTCCTCTTCTTCTTTTTCCTACTGTTCTTACCACTCCTCCTCCTCCTCTTTTTCCTCTTCATCCTGCACTTGGCACTCCTCCTCCTCCTCCTCCTCCTCCTCCTCCTCCTCCTACTCCTTCTCATCTTCCTCCTCCTTCTCTTTCTCCTACTCCTCCTCCTCCTCTTCTTTTCCTCTAGTACTTTCCAGTCCTCCTACTCCTCTTTTTCCTTCTCTTCCAATAGTTACTCCTCCTCCTCCTCCTCCTCCTCCTCCTCCTCCTCCTCTTCATCATCATCATCATTTGCTACTTCTCATTCTTCCCTTCTTCCTCTTCCGATCAATAGATTTTAAAGTTTTTAATCTTGTACTTTTTTTTTTCATATACTACTTTGGTTTCAATTGTCTTCATTCGCACTAGTTTTCCTTCTCTCTCTCTCTCTCTCTCTCTCTCTCTCTCTCTCTCTCTCTCTCTCTCTCTCTCTCTCTCTTCCCTTTAAAATTCCCGTATTCTTTTTCTGTTTCACCAGCGGTTTAAATTTGTACAAAAAACTGCTTTATTGAGAGAGAGAGAGAGAGAGAGAGAGAGAGAGAGAGAGAGAGAGAGAGCATGGAAAATATTAATGCATGCAAGGGCTTAATATATATAAATAGTTTACTTATTTATGAAGCTTACTCTCTTCCTCTTCCTTTTAATTCATATATCATTTTTTTCTTTATTATTTATGTCTATTTTAAGTGATTTTTTTAAGGCATATTTATAGATCCTTCTGCTGCTTCTGCTTAATTGTCATTCTTGATTGTCTTTTTTTTCATTCTTTTCTTGTTCCTTTCTTCTTTTTTCTCCTCCTTTTCTTTTCTCCTCCTCCTTGTTTGTCGTTTTTCTTTCTTTCCTTCTTCTTCCTCTTTTTTCTTCTTTTTCCTTTCTTCTTTTTCTTCTTCCTTTTCTTCTCCTAATTTGTCATATTTCTTTCTTTCTTCTTTTCTTCTTTTCCCTCTTTATTTTATTTTCTCCTCCTCCTCTCCTCTTCCTAGTGCTCCCTGCAGGACCCAACACATCTAAGCTCAGTCGATGTTACAATTAGGTTTAGCGAGGGAGTGGCAGCTTGTGTGTGTGTGTGTGTGTGTGTGTGTGTGTGTGTGTGTGTGTGTGTGTGTGTGTGTAACCAATTTGTATGTATATATGTTTGTCTGCATTGGCTTAGTGTGTTTGTGTGTTTGTTTTTATGTATGTCCTTAATCCGTGTGTACTGCTGTGAGTGTGTATGTATTAAGTTACTATTTAGGCTTCTAAGTCTTAATACGTCTTCCTTTATATGTATTTTGTATCTGTATATGTGTGTATGTATGTATGTATGTATGTATGGACGTATAAGAACATAAGAACATAAGAACGTAAGGAGTCTGCAAGAGGCCGGTCGACCTATACAAGGCAGCTCCTGTACACTCAACCCCACCTTACCTCACCATCCATGGCTTTATCTAACCTCTTCTTGAATGTATCTACGGTATTGGCACCCACAACATGGCTTCCAAGCGCTCTCGGCCTCTGTGTGCTCAACCTTCCATCCATACATCTGTCAACGTCCGCGTCACTCAGAAAGTCCGCATGACCGGTTTTATTTTTGCTATTTTGGTGTGTGTCGCCTCAGCCTCCCGTCCGTCTTCATCCCCGCGTGTCTATCGCTCTATTAACCCGTGTGTTGGCCTCACCTCCTCGCCGCTAACGCCCTGTCGGCAGATATTATTTTTGTTCTTCCTCCTCGCCTATTTCCGTCGGTTTCCTTTCTCCTCATTTCTTTTCCCTGGTGACATCTCTGCTGACACCTCGCTTTGAACTTATTCCCGGTGACATATTTCTGCTGGTTTTTTCCTGCCTGCTGACCGCCTGATTTTCTTTTCTTCGTCTGATTGACTTTCTCTCCTGCTGACTCCTTTCTGCTGATATCTTCCTGCTGACTGTATCCTGGCGACTTGTTTCTGCTGGTTTTTTTCCTGCCTGCTGACCGCCTGATTTTCTTTTCTTCGTCTGATTGACTTTCTCTCCTGCTGACTCCTTTCTGCTGATATCTCCCTGCTGACTGTATCCTGGCGACTTGTTTCTGCTGTTTTTTTCCTGCCTGCTGACCGCCTGATTTTCTTTTCTTCGTCTGATTTTCCCTTTTCGATTGACCTCCTCTCCTGCTGACTCCTTTCTGCTGATACCTTCCTGCTGATTTCACACTGGAGACTTGTTTCTGCTGATTTCTTCCTCCCTGCTTACCGCCTGATTTTCTTTCATTTTTTTCTGATTTCCTCTTTTGGGTTTACTATTTTTTCTCCTGCTGACTCCTTTCTGCTGATATCTCCCTGCTGACTGTATCCTGGCGACTTGTTTCTGCTGGGTTTTTTCCTGCCTGCTGACCGCCTGATTTTCTTTCCTCCTGCTGATTTCCTTTTTTCTACTGACTTTTTCTCCTGCTCGCTCTCTCCTGCTGACCTCATACTGCTGCTTTGTTACTGCTGACTTCTTCTCTCTGTTTGCTGACCTGATTTCCTGCCCCTGTGCTGACTGCCTCCTTATGATCGCTCTTCCCTGCTGACTTCACCCTGCTGACCTGTTTCTCCTAACTACCTGCTGACTATTTCCTACTGACATAATTTTATTGACGCTTTTTTAATGATATCATCGATCTATTAACTCTTCCTGTCTTTATCTCTTATCTTCTATTAACTCGTACAATTACTTTAAAAAATCAAATATATTCTCCTATTTAATTATCTCTTGTTTATTACTATTAACTCTTCACTTTCTTCAAAAACTCTATTGTACTCTTATAACTGTAATTCACTATACCTATTAACTCGTTATTTATCACTCTTAACTATACACTTTCTTAATAAAAACTCCTATTGTACTCTACCACCATTCCTTATGACCTATTCCCTACTCGTCCTTGGCTAAAATTAACTAACTCTCTACTTTCGTCAAAACAAACTCTACTGCATTCACTGTCAATATTGCCCATCACTACTCTTATGCGTTTTTAATCACTGCTATCCCTAACATGACACCTACAAAGCGCTCCGCTGTACAACTCTATCGCCGTTACTTTTAATCACATACGTATACAAGGCCGCTCTCTGCTGACGGGTCCAGAGAGACACAGAGATACATCCCCTCCCCCGCGCGTGGCCATGAATCTGCAGCCAACTTTACACATTAGGTCGCGTTTTTGCATAGAGAATCGTGATTTTTCTCAGTATTTTGCTGGTAATTTATGCCTGACAAGGGGGCAAGGGGAGGGAGGTTGAGGGAGAGGGTGCAGTAGATAGGGAGAATGAAAGGATGGAGAAGATGGAAAGAGAACAGGATAAGGGTAGGAGAGAGGAAGAGTGAGGAGGGGAGAGAATGGAGAAAGAAGGGAAGGGGTGGTGGAGGATAGGGATGGAGAAGATAGGATAGGGGTAAGAAATGGAAGGGAAAGAGTAAAAGATGGAGTAAGGAAAGGGGAAATGGGGGAAGAGAAATGGATGTTGAGTAAATAGGGGAAGTGAAGGAATGGAGAAGAGAGAAGAGAGGGATGGAGAGAACAGAATAAGGGGAAAGTGGAAAATGAAAGAAAGTAAGAAAGTAGGAAAGGGGAGATGGAGAGAGAGTGGGAAGGAGTGTGCAGAGAAGGAGGGTGAAGGAAGAAAGGGAAGAGAGGGTGGAGAGGAGAGGAGAGAAGGAGGAAAAGGAGAGGAGAGAGGAGAGAGTGAAGTGAGAGAACAACACGAGCATGATTGTGATGATCTCTCTCTCTCTCTCTCTCTCTCTCTCTCTCTCTCTCTCTCTCTCTCTCTCTCTCTCTCTCTCTCTCTCTCTCTTGTGTTTCTTCGTACTCTGGTTCGCTAAATTTTCCGTCCATGCGAAGGCGCGTAATAACTGTATGATTTATTTTCTTCATTAACTTTTTATTCGCGTTTTCTTGTACTTCATAAATATTGCTGCCGCTGCTTCTAATTTTATTGTTATTATTATTATTATTATTATTATTGTTATTATTATTATTATTATTGCTTCTTCTACTACTACTGCTGTTGACTCGTTGTTGTTGTTGCTTCTGCCTAAACTACTACTACTACTACTACTACTACTACTACTACTACTACTACCACTACTACTACTACTACTACTACTACTACTGCTACTATTTCAAATGCCTCTGCTTCTGCTACTTATACTACTACTAAATGTACTGCTATTACTACTACTACTACTACTACTACTACTACTACTACTACTACTACTACTATTACTACTACTATTACTACTACTACTACTATTACTATTACTACTACTACTACTACTACTTTTCCACACTAAACTTTCCCCTTTTCACGAAGTCATCTTTAAATTCAGCCTCTTCTTAATTTGTCTCATTAATCTCTCTCTCTCTCTCTCTCTCTCTCTCTCTCTCTCTCTCTCTCTCTCTCTCTCTCTCTCTCTCTCTCTCTCTCTCTCTCTCGATTAAATACTGAGGAGTAATTTTCTCAGCTCAGCGGCGCTACGAGTGTGTGTGTGTGTGTGTGTGTGTGTGTGTGTGTGTGTGTGTGTGTGTGTGTGTGTGTGTGTGTGTGTGTGTGTGTGTGTGTGTACGAAGATCCTGAGGGAGGGAGATAAGTGATTGAGCGAGGCGGAGAGGTGGAGAGAGGGAGGGAAGGATGGAGGGAGGGAGGGAGGGAGAGAGGGAGGTGAGTGGAGTAAGGGAGGAGGAGGAAGTGCTGTGTTTTGCC
>NC_066566.1:791006-798506 GCF_024679095.1 Eriocheir sinensis | reverse complement strand
AAGACATATTGAAGGTTAGGACAGGTAGACATTTGGGTAGAAAGTTAAATATTAGGTTAGTAATAGGGAGGGTTGCTTAGGAGGGTAGATGGATAGAGAGGCAAGATAATATGTGAAGGGGTTATTTTTTTTCTCTCTACCCATTTTCTTTTCCTTCTTCTTCCCTTCTCTCATCCCCCTCTTCCACACCACAGTCCACTCTTCACGTCACACCTCCCACACACACTGTCACCCCCTACCCCCTTCAATCCTTCCCTACCACCCTCAAACTCTACCCATACACAATACCGATGATTTTACGTTTGATCTAATTCCTTCGCCTCTTAAACCTCTCTCATAATTATTCGCATTCCGGTTCTCTTCTCTCTTCCTCCTTTAACTTTCATTCCTCCTCTTCCTCCTTTCTTTTCCTCTTCTAACTTACTCATTAATGTCTCCCTTTATTTTCTTTTCATGTCTATTTCATTTATTTTCATTCCTCCTCCTCCTCTTTCTTTTCCATTTTCTCCTCTCCCAATTGTCTTATTAACATCTCTCTCTCTCTCTCTCTCTCTCTCTCTCTCTCTCTCTCTCTCTCTCTCTCTCTCTCTCTCTCTCTCTCTCTCACTTCTTTTTCACTCTCGCTTTTAAATCTTACACCCGAACCCTGATACTTATTCTTACACGCCTCCTCCTCCTCCTCCTCCTCCTCCTCTTCCTTCTCCTCCTTCTCTTAACTGGGCACTATTAAGGGAACAGATGATGCGATGTTTTAAAAGTGGTTCCAGAAAGCGACACGAGAGGGCTCCCACTGCCTCCTCCTCCTTCTCCTCCTCCTCCTCCTCCTCCTTATTGCTCGCTTGCCCTAATGTCGCGAAGATTTCCGAGGACAGTGACATGTGCCTCCATAAGAAGATGTCTATATGTAAGTACAAGAAGCGGAGGAAAGTAAGGACACTGGAGGCAAGGCTGGATGGAGGTCTCTCTCTCTCGCTCTCTCTCTCTGGTGTGTGTTTAGTCTTTGTTTTGGTTCTTTTTGGTTCTTTTTGGTTCGTTTTTTGGTTCTTTGTCGCTCGCTCGGAACAGACTTAGTGTCGATCTGAATCTCCGTCCCCATTTACCTTCTTCGGCTCGGCTAACTTGCTTTCTTCCTATCTTCTTTTATCTCTTTTTGGGGTCTTTCTTTATGTCTTTCTTCGTTTCCCCTCTTCCTTCCTTCCTTCCTCCTTCCTCCCTTCTTTGTGTGTGTTGTTCCTCTCTTTCGTCTTAGTTATACCTGATTTTCTCTCGTTTTCTCTCTGTTCGCTTCCCTGTATTTTTAGTTTTCCTCCTCCTCCACCTCCTCTTCTCTTCCTTCTCTTCCTTCCCTTCCTAAACCTCCTCCTCTTCCTTCTCCTCCTCCTCCTCCTCCTCCTCCTCCTCTTCTTCCTCTTCTTCCTCCTTCTATTATTTCTTCTTTTCTTTGCTGTCTCGATATCCCTTTTCCTTCTCCTACTCCTCCTCCTCCTCTTCCTCTTCTTCCTTCTCCTCTTCCTGCTTCTCCTTCTCCTCTTTTTCCTCTTGCTGCTTCTCCTCCTCCTTCTATTTCTTCTTCTTTTCTTTGTTTTCTTGATATTCCTTTTCCTTCTCTTCCTCCCCTTCCTAATCCTCTTCCTCTTTCTTCTCCTCCTCTTCTTCCTCCTCCTTCTGTTTCTTCTTCTTTTCTTTGCTGTCTCGATATTCCTTTTCCTTCTCTTCCTTCCCTTCCTAAACCTCCTCCTCCTCCTCCTCCTCCTCCTCCTCCTCCTCCTCTTCCTCCTCCTCCTCCTCCTCTAACACTATTTGTTTTTACAGTTCCAGTTTATCTTTGAATTCCTCGTTGTTCTTTATTGTTGGTCTTTCTCTTCTGCTCTCTCTTTCCTCCTCCTCCTCCTCCTCCTCCAGCAGTTTTTTTTATATATTTGTTTTTCCTACACTAGCTCCTCCTCCTCCTCCTTTTCTTGTGTTTTCCTTCCTTCCATTCATCCTTCCTTCCTTCCTTCCTTCATTCCTTCCTTCATTCCTTCCTTCCTTTCTTCCTTCCTTCAGCAGATTTTCTTACGTTAACTTTTCCTCCTCTTCCTCACCCTTTTCTTGTCTTCTTCTTCTTCTTCTTCTTCTTCTTCTTCTTCTTCTTCTTCTTCTTCTTCCTCCTCCTCCTCCTCCTCCTCCTCCTCCAGCGTTTTCTACATTAGCTTCTACACTTGCCTCTCCTCCTCCTTTTCTTGTCTCCTCCTCCTCCTCCTCCTCCTCCTCCTCCTCCTGCCAGAGTCTCGTGTTTGAAGGCCATTAGTGCCAAGTTTAACCGTCAGGGCGCGAGGAGGTGTCAGGAGGGGCCGCCGCGCCCTGACCAACCCAAGGCTATTAGCGGCGTCAGGAGTCAGGGAGAAGAAGGGGGAAGGGGAGGGGGGGGTGAGAGGAAGGAGAGGAAGAAGGATGAGGAGTGGGGGAGGGAGAAGGGATGGGAAGGAGTGAGAGGGGAAAAGGAAGGAGAGGAATAAGGATGAGGAGGGAAAGGGAGAAGAAGAAGAATGAAGGAGGGGGCGAGGGGAGGGGAGATAAGAAGGGGGGGAGGAGTGATTGGGGGAAGGGGAGAGAAGGATGTCAGGGGAAGGGAGAAAAGTGGAGATAAATGGAAAGGGGAGATGCGAGCGAGAGAGAGAGAGAGAGAGAGAGAGAGAGAGAGAGAAATGGGAGGGAAGTAATGGAGGGGAGAGAAGGAGAGAAATGAAGGTGAAGGAGAGGAATTGAAGGAGAGATGGAGGAGATAAGATATTGATAAAAGTGAAGAGGAAGGGAAGGAGGTAAGGAGGAGATGAAGGGACGATGAAGGGACGATGAAGGGGTGATGAAGGGGAGACGAAGGGGAGGAAGCAAAAATATATATCACCATTATTAAACATTCCTCCATCTACCCCTTCCATCCCCCTCCCCTTCATTTCCCTTCACTGCCCCTTCTTCTCTTTCCTTTCTCTCTCTCTCTATTCCCTTTTTTTCTCTTTCTTAATCAATTTTCCTTCCTTTCCACTCATCCTAATTTCTTTCCTTCCTTTCTCTTCCCTTCTCTTCATTTTCTTAATCTTTTCTTAATTTTTTTCTTTATTTTCCGTTTTTTTTTTCCTTCCCCTCTTATCCTCCTCTCCTTTTCCAGTGCTCTTACTTAACAGCCTCTCTCTCTCTCTCTCTCTCTCTCTCTCTCTCTCTCTCTCTCTCTCTCTCTCTCTCTCTCTCTCTCTCTCTCTCTCTCTCTCTCTCTCTCTCAAGCAAAATAAATAAACACAACCTCCTTCCCCTCTCTCTCTTTTCCCCTCCTTCTCCTCCTCCTTCCCCTCTCCCTCCCTCTCTCCCTCTCTCCCTCAAGGTAAATAAGAGCGGAGATAATTCCATCTTGTAAATTGAATCGGGGTCGCTAAATAAAATAAAAATGTATTATGTGGTTTTAATAAATTTCTCAGAGGCCAATAAAACAGTTCTCCCTCCCGATCACCTAATTAGGGCCGTGACAGGTAGGAAGGGAGTATATCACCTGCTCTGCCGCGCTAAACAAGCCTATAATATTGATAATAGTAATAATTCCCACACAACTTCAGCCTCCTCCTCCTCCTCCTCCTCTTCCTCCTCCTCTTCCTGTTCTCTTCTTCTCTTCTCTCCCTTGTCCTCTCCTTCCCGTCCGTGTGTGCTGTGTTAGTAAGTTAGTTAGTTAGTTAGGTAGGTAGGTAGGTAATTATTTAATTCCCCTCTCTTCCATATCCCTTCCCTTCCCCCTTCCCCTCCTTCTCCCCATCTCTATCTTCTTCCATCTTCTCCCCCTTCATTTCCCTCCCCTCTGTTTGTGCCTTCTCTACTTCCTCCCCTTCTTCCCTTCCTTTCCCTTCCCTCTGTAGGCCTCCCCCTTCCTCCTTCCTTTTCCTCTTCCCTCTGTCATCTTTCTCTCTGTCTCTCTCTCCTTTTCCTGTTCTCATTTTCTAAGTTCCCTTTTCTTCTTTTTTTCTTGTTATCTCCTTCTTTTCCCTTCTTCCATCTCCCTCTCCCATCCTCTCCTCCATCTCTTCTACTCTTCTCACCCTCTTCATTTCTTTCTCTTCCTCCTTTCTGCATTTTCCTCCTCCTCTTTCTCTTCCCCTTTTCCTCCTCTTTATCTCATTTCCTCTTCCTTTCTCTCCCTCTTTCTGCATTTTTCTCCACTTCCTTCCATCTCCCTGTCTCTCTCTTCCCCTTTTCCTCCTCTTCATCTCTTCTCCTCTTCCTTTCTCTTCCCTCTTTCTGTATTTTTCTTCCTCCTCTCCCTCTCTTTCTTTTCCCATTTTCCTTTTCTCCATCTCTTTTCCCCTTCCTCTCCCTTCCCTCTGTCTGCCTTCTCCTCCTCCTCCTCTTGCCCGTCTCCCCCCTCCTTCCTCTTCCCCCCCCTCCCCCCGGGGTAAAATGATAGCCAGGGGTACACGCTTGTTTGATAATTTGTATCAAGTATCTAATGACAGTAGTTTTTCTGTGTATTTTATTCATTCTAGCGCCGCCCCCCCCCCTCTCTCTCTCTCTCTCTCTCTCTCTCTCTCTCTCTCTCTCTCTCTCTCTCTCTCTCTCTCTCTCTCTCTCTCTCTCTCTCTCTCTCTCTCTTTTTCCTCTTTTTTTTCTCTATATCTTTCTTTCTTCTCTCCCTATCTCTCTTCCTTCCTTCCTTCATTCATTTCTTTCTGCATTCTTAAATCCCTTCCTATTTCCCTTACTTCTTTATCCCATCCTCCACTTCTTCCTTCATTCTTTCTGTCTATTTGTTTGTCTATGTTTGTCAGTCTTTTTCTTTCTCCCTTTATTCCTTCCTTCCTTCTTTGTTTGTTTTTTCATTTCCGCTATCCTTTAAAAGAACAGGAGGAGGAGAAGGAGGAGGAGTTAAGAAAATTAATGTTGGCAGGGAAGGCAAATAAAAGGAATAAGAAAATATACCCGGAGAGAAATTGGAAAAGGAAAAAATGAAAAATTGACGTTGAAGCTGAATGAAGGGAGAAAGGGAAATGGAAGAAAAATGGAAAAGATAATAGAAACAAAAAAAAGAATAGAATGAAAAAGTAATATGAAGTGGAGTATGAAGGAAGAGAAAACAAAGGTGAAGAGGAGGAGGAGGAGGAGGAGGAAACAAGGAAGAACACGAAAAGGCAGATAACGTAGAATAAACAAATGGGGGAAAGAGGACGAGGGACACACACACACACACACACACACACACACACACACACACACACACACACACACGCAGAACACATCCCAGAACGGCAGTGAAACAATAACAATAAAACATACACAAAAAAAGACCTAGACGCACCTTACTAACGATTCCAAGCGCATTTAGCAGACTGACACGATCAGCTCCGGCGTGACTATAAAAAAATACAAGCGCGTTGGACCCGTGTTAGCTTAGTGCAGTGACGCCTTAAATCGGGGAGTTTTCTGTAGCTGTCTTGATGGGCCCTAAAACCCTTATAGCTCTGGGGGTTCAATTCCTGGAGCGCTGAGTACTGGCTGGCGGGCCGATCACGAGGAGAGTTCTTCAGTTTCAGCCACTCAACCAGCCAGCCAGTCAGTCTGTTGGTGTTTAGTGAGTGTTCTAAGCGCTTATTCATTATTGGTTCACGGACAGAAAAGTCAATATCCGTCAGGGTTGCTTTAATGACAAAATACACAGAGGTCATTGACACGGACAAGACACACAAGGAACGTGTTTTGTGTGTATATGCGTTTGTGTAGATGTAGTGAAGTGTGAATGACATTGGAGTGTTAGTGTGTGTGGTTAACAATATGTAGAAGGAGTGTATAGCAGGACGAGGTCAGACAGTAGAAGATAAACGAGTAACAAGACAGACAAACATAGAAGAGGCACAAGGCACAGCGCAATGGCCCGGGAGGTACAGGGCGAGAAGGATACATTAGTTAGTTATAGACTGGAATAAGAAAAGAACCAAAAAAGACAAGCAAAGAAGTTAATGAAAAGAAATAACTAGAAAATATAGAGAAAGAAAAATAGATTAGTTAGTTATAAATTGGAATAAGAAGAGTACCAAAAAAGACAGGCATAGAAGTTAATGAAAAGAAATAACTAGAAAACAAAGAACGAGGAATAGATTAGTTAGTTATAAATTGGAATAAGAAAAGTACCCAAAAAACGAGCATGCGAATTAATAAAAAGAAATATCTGGAAAAATAAAGAAAGAATAGATTAGTTAGTTGTACATTGAAATAAGAGAAGCACCAAAAAGACGAGCATAGAAGTTAACAAAAAGAAATAACTAGAAAAATATAAGGAAAGAAAAATAGATTAGTTAGTTATAGATTGGAATAAGAGAATCACTAAAAAAGACAGGCATAGAAGTTAATAAAAGAAATACCTTGAAAATAAGGAACGAAGAATAGATTAGTTAGTTATAGATTGGAATAAGAATAGCACCAAAAAGACGGGCAAACAAGATGATAAAAAAATAACTAGAAAATAAAAGGAGCGAAGGATAGATTAGTTAGTTATAAATTGGAATAAGGAAAGTACTGAAAAGACGAGCATAGAAGTTAATGAAAAGAAGTAAATAGAAAAATATGGAAAGAATAGATTAGTTAGTTATAAATTGGAATAAGAAAAGCACCAAAAAGACGAGCATACAAGTTAATAAAAGAAATATCTAGAAAATAAAAGGAACAAAGGATAGATTAGTTAGTTATAGATTGGAATAAGAAAAGTACCAAAAAGACGAGCATATAAGTTAATGAAAAGAAATAACTAGAAAATATAAGGAAAGAAAAATAATTAGTTAGCTATTATATTGGAATAAGAACAGCACCAAAAAGACAAGCATAGAAGTTAATGAAAAGAAGTAAATAGAAAAATAATGAAAGCAAAATAGATTACTTAGTTATAGATTGGAATAAGAAAAGCACAAAAAAGACAAGCATACAAGATAATAAAAAAATAACTAGAAAATAAAGGGAACGAAGGATAGATTAGTTAGTTATAGATTGGAATAAGGAAAACACTGAAAAGACGAGCACAGAAGTTAATGAAAAGAAGTAAATAGAAAAATAATGAAAGCAAAATAGATTACTTAGTTATAGATTGGAATAAGAAAAGCACAAAAAAGACAAGCATACAAGTTAATGAAAAGAAATACCTGGAAAATAAAGGAACTAAGAATAGATTAGTAAGTTATAGATTGCAATAAGAAAAGCAGCCAGCCAGGGAGCCAATCATTGAGTCAGTCAGTCAGTCAGCCAGTAATCGGTAAGCGGATCAGTAGGCCAGTAGGTTAGTAGGTCAGGGAGTCATCTTCAAAACGATCAGTCAGCCGCTTTGTCAGTCCATTAGTCAGTAAGTCAGAAGGTCGATCAGTCAGGTCACTCAGTCAGGCTTAGTTTTCTTTCACTTAGTCAATACGCCAATGAACACTCACCCAGTCATTCAATCTCCTAGTCAGTCTTTCAGTTAGTTAATCAGTCAGTCAGTCAGTCAGGGAGCAGGTCAGCCTC